>NC_079171.1:64939487-65146987 GCF_947568905.1 Ostrea edulis
TGAGAAAGTTCTTGAAGGTGACCTGGTTTCTATAATATTTTCGTAGGTTTCGTAAACATGCTCCGAACCGGATTCCTGACCAGAGTCCGTTCTGGAAAGAAAATCCGTGTACGAAGGCGGATTGGAATATGGCGGTGGAATATATGCGTTAGGCACAGAGTCAACACGCCGCTGTTTCGTATTCTGTAGAATAAACGGACTTGCATAAAGCTTGAAATTATCACGGATGGCGTTTTCACAAAACAACTCTCCGGGAGTTCGGAAAATGACATCGTGGGAAACTGATCCTTTGTTATACATAGGTCCGAGTGGATGTCCTACCAGTTGAAAGGCGGATCCATCTCGTTGTATGGGAGCGGGTGGCAATAGTGTAAACGGATCAGGCGGTCGTGATATGGGGTGAGCGGGAAGTTGTTCGGAGGCTGATGTCTTTCTCTGGCGCGGCGCGGCAAACGGGGACGTGGACCTACATCTTTGTATTGGATGCGGCGGAAGGAAGTACCTCTGCACGGACGGGCGTGATTTTGGACGGGGTGCCATATGAACATATCCCTCATTCTGACCTGGGGGCGCCTGGTGGCCTACGCTTTCTTGAGTTATTTTTGCGGTGTCTTCGCTTTTCTTTTTCGACCGTTTTTCTTTTATACAGTTCTGTAAATCACGTACTAATTCACCCATTCTAATATCACCACCCACGTGACCCGGCTGTGGTGTATGAGAACGAGGTAACGTGTTTGGGTTGACTTTCCTGCACGGCTGTGGGGTTATCGCCCTTCTTTGGATTGCGATATCGGCGATAGGTGGAGTGCTACCGGGTTCTATAAGGTTGAGATTACCCTGAGATTTCAACAAGCGTGTTTCCTCATGGTACCTCCTCTGCAGGTCTAGAATTAACAACAACTGTTTTGAATCGAGGTTGTTTAGCGTCACGGCACGCCTCCCTTTCCGCCTGTGTTCCTTCAAACGCCCCTTTGTTACAGAGTCTGTCTCCGACACCTTAGAAATTAAGTCTAAAGATTCACACGACTTAGAACGGGGGATTGCTTTGTTCACAAGTATCTCGTGTTTGTCTTGGTTTTTGAGGATGCCTGGGGGACAGGTGTTTCTACCTCCTATCTGATTGTGAACATCCGACTTGGCGGTACCGGTATTTCCCTCAGAAATGGGCGTGGTTTCTACTTCCGGTTCTCCTTCACTTTCACTACACGACGACCCTCCACTGACAGTGAAAATTTCTTCATATGTTTCATTCTGAAGAGAAATAAAGATTAATCAAGTCACGGTCCACTCTACCAGCATTTCTTACAGAAAACGTTCAGTGGCAGATCCAAAAATAAAATATTATAGATCCAAGATTGACTAAAAGTTTTCAACAAAGGTGGGGTGCAACCTTAACAACCCTCTCTAGATCCGCAGCTGAAGTTAAACTGTTTTATTGAAGCATATTAGAGATTAGAACCGCGGTTACCGTCACTGGCTAGTTTCTGCTTCTGTATAGGTCATGATATATCTGCTTTTATATAGGTCACGGTCTATATCTTTTATATAGGTCACGGTCTATATGTTTTGTATAGGTCACGGTCTATATGTTTTGTATAGGTCACGGTCTATATGTTTTGTATAGGTCACGGTCTATATGTTTTGTATAGGTCACGGTCTATATGTTTCGTATAGGTCACGGTCTATATGTTTCGTATAGGTCACGGTCTATATGTTTTGTATAGGTCACGGTCACGGTCTATATGTTTTGTATAGGTCACGGTCACGGTCTATATGTTTTGTATAGGTCACGGTCTATATGTTTTGTATAGGTCACGGTCTATATGTTTTGTATAGGTCACGGTCTATATGTTTCGTATAGGTCACGGTCTATATGTTTCGTATAGGTCACGGTCTATATGTTTTTTATATATCACGGTTTGTCGGGATTGATTATAAACCAAAGTTATCAGTTTTATGCCATGAACATTGTATAAATAGTAATTTTGTATGGTTAGTATAAAAAGTAAAGATAACGAACTGTGATCAATATTTCCTATAAAGAATACAAAATCAAGAGTAGGGCAAGCACGGACCCCTGGACACACCAGAGACGGGATCAGACAAACACGGACCCCTGGACATACCAGAGGTAAGATCAGACAAACACGGACCCTGGACACACCAGAGGTAAGATCAGACAAACACGGACCCCTGGACACACCAGAGGTAAGATCAGACAAACACGGACCCCTGGACACACCAGAGGTAAGATCAGACAAACACGGACCCCTGGACACACCAGAGGTAAGATCAGACAAACACGGACCCCTGGACACATCAGAGACGGGATCAGACAAACACGGACCCCTGGACACATCAGAGGTAAGATCAGACAAACACGGACCCCTGGACACACCAGAGGTAAGATCAGACAAACACGGACCCCTGGACACATCAGAGGTAAGATCAGACAAACACGGACCCCTGGACACACCAGAGGTAAGATCAGACAAACACGGACCCCTGGACACATCAGAGACGGGATCAGACAAACACGGACCCCTGGACACATCAGAGGTAAGATCAGACAAACACGGACCCCTGGACACACCAGAGGTAAGATCAGACAAACACGGACCCCTGGACACACCAGAGGTAAGATCAGACAAACACGGACCCCTGGACACATCAGAGGTAAGATCAGACAAACACGGACCCCTGGACACATCAGAGGTAAGATCAGACAAACACGGACCCCTGGACACACCAGAGGTAAGATCAGACAAACACGGACCCCTGGACACACCAGAGGTAAGATCAGACAAACACGGACCCCTGGACACATCAGAGGTAAGATCAGACAAACACGGACCCCTGGACACATCAGAGGTAAGATCAGACAAACACGGACCCCTGGACACACCAGAGGTAAGATCAGACAAACACGGACCCCTGGACACATCAGAGGTAAGATCAGACAAACACGGACCCCTGGACACATCAGAGGTAAGATCAGACAAACACGGACCCCTGGACACACCAGAGGTAAGATCAGACAAACACGGACCCCTGGACACATCAGAGGTAAGATCAGACAAACACGGACCCCTGGACACACCAGAGGTAAGATCAGACAAACACGGACCCCTGGACACACCAGAGGTAAGATCAGACAAACACGGACCCCTGGACACATCAGAGGTAAGATCAGACAAACACGGACCCCTGGACACATCAGAGGTAAGATCAGACAAACACGGACCCCTGGACACACCAGAGGTAAGATCAGACAAACACGGACCCCTGGACACATCAGAGGTAAGATCAGACAAACACGGACCCCTGGACACATCAGAGGTAAGATCAGACAAACACGGACCCCTGGACACACCAGAGGTAAGATCAGACAAACACGGACCCCTGGACACATCAGAGGTAAGATCAGACAAACACGGACCCCTGGACACACCAGAGGTAAGATCAGACAAACACGGACCCCTGGACACACCAGAGGTAAGATCAGACAAACACGGACCCCTGGACACATCAGAGGTAAGATCAGACAAACACGGACCCCTGGACACATCAGAGGTAAGATCAGACAAACACGGACCCCTGGACACACCAGAGGTAAGATCAGACAAACACGGACCCCTGGACACATCAGAGGTAAGATCAGACAAACACGGACCCCTGGACACACCAGAGGTAAGATCAGACAAACACGGACCCCTGGACACATCAGAGACGGGATCAGACAAACACGGACCCCTGGACACATCAGAGGTAAGATCAGACAAACACGGACCCCTGGACACACCAGAGGTAAGATCAGACAAACACGGACCCCTGGACACACCAGAGGTAAGATCAGACAAACACGGACCCCTGGACACATCAGAGGTAAGATCAGACAAACACGGACCCCTGGACACATCAGAGGTAAGATCAGACAAACACGGACCCCTGGACACACCAGAGGTAAGATCAGACAAACACGGACCCCTGGACACACCAGAGGTAAGATCAGACAAACACGGACCCCTGGACACATCAGAGGTAAGATCAGACAAACACGGACCCCTGGACACATCAGAGGTAAGATCAGACAAACACGGACCCCTGGACACACCAGAGGTAAGATCAGACAAACACGGACCCCTGGACACATCAGAGGTAAGATCAGACAAACACGGACCCCTGGACACATCAGAGGTAAGATCAGACAAACACGGACCCCTGGACACACCAGAGGTAAGATCAGACAAACACGGACCCCTGGACACATCAGAGGTAAGATCAGACAAACACGGACCCCTGGACACACCAGAGGTAAGATCAGACAAACACGGACCCCTGGACACATCAGAGGTAAGATCAGACAAACACGGACCCCTGGACACACCAGAGGTAAGATCAGACAAACACGGACCCCTGGACACACCAGAGGTAAGATCAGACAAACACGGACCCCTGGACACATCAGAGGTAAGATCAGACAAACACAGACCCCTGGACACATCAGAGGTAAGATCAGACAAACACGGACCCCTGGACACATCAGAGGTAAGATCAGACAAACACGGACCCCTGGACACACCAGAGGTAAGATCAGACAAACACGGACCCCTGGACACACCAGAGGTAAGATCAGACAAACACGGACCCCTGGACACACCAGAGGTAAGATCAGACAAACACGGACCCCTGGACACACCAGAGGTAAGATCAGACAAACACGGACCCCTGGACACATCAGAGGTAAGATCAGACAAACACGGACCCCTGGACACATCAGAGGTAAGATCAGACAAACACGGACCCCTGGACACATCAGAGGTAAGATCAGACAAACACGGACCCCTGGACACACCAGAGGTAAGATCAGACAAACACGGACCCCTGGACACACCAGAGGTAAGATCAGACAAACACGGACCCCTGGACACATCAGAGGTGGGATCAGACAAACACGGACCCCTGGACACACCAGAGGTAAGATCAGACAAACACGGACCCCTGGACACACCAGAGGTAAGATCAGACAAACACGGACCCCTGGACACACCAGAGGTAAGATCAGACAAACACGGACCCCTGGACACATCAGAGGTGGGATCAGACAAACACGGACCCCTGGACACACCAGAGGTAAGATCAGACAAACACGGACCCCTGGACACACCAGAGGTAAGATCAGACAAACACGGACCCCTGGACACACCAGAGGTAAGATCAGACAAACACGGACCCCTGGACACATCAGAGGTAAGATCAGACAAACACGGACCCCTGGACACACCAGAGGTAAGATCAGACAAACACGGACCCCTGGACACATCAGAGGTAAGATCAGACAAACACGGACCCCTGGACACACCAGAGGTAAGATCAGACAAACACGGACCCCTGGACACATCAGAGGTGGGATCAGACAAACACGGACCCCTGGACACACCAGAGGTAAGATCAGACAAACACGGACCCCTGGACACACCAGAGGTAAGATCAGACAAACACGGACCCCTGGACACATCAGAGGTGGGATCAGACAAACACGGACCCCTGGACACACCAGAGGTGGGATCAGGCAAGCACGGACCCCTGGACACATCAGGGGTAAGATTAGGTGCTTTAGAGAAGTCAGCATCCCCTCTTAACTGCTTACCTCCGCCGTGAACCCTATATCTTGATCAAGTAAACGGAATAATCTGTAGTCAAATCAGTGTGCGAAGATAGGCCTAACGATCGGTATGAATCACACCAGACAGCATTTGACCCAATGCGAGGTTGTATTGGCAAAGATCATTATAGCGAACATAGAATTTGCGAAATGATGACTTCAATACCCATCGTGAGACCTCCATGTATTCAAATACAGTCTACTCCAGATCTATTAAAATTCAGGGAACCAAAGTTGAATACAACCGATGTAGAACTATATGAATGATGTTACTGGAGATTTAATTCAATATAACGGATAATTCACTATAGGTGACTTCAATATAAGTAGAGTAAACTGCAATTGTTTAAATGTCCGATATGTCAAAACCAATGTAAAGAGTGAGAAAAGACCGGATAAAACCAGGTTACACAGGTTCAATGAAGTAACACGCGAGTAAAACCGGGTTATACCAGGTTCAATGACGTAACAAACGGAATCTGTAGTGTATGGACATGAAGGTCGTATCAGTGCAGTTTAACACAGTATTTAGTACGGCAACATAAGTACTACAATCATATACCGGAATCAACTACATGTATGCACTCTATAACACAAAGCTCAAAGACAATCACATTTCTCGGCGTCTCGCCACTCACTGACCTTACTATCAGTGTAGTCGGTGCCTAGCTTTATCTGACCGGACATTCTGATCTATATATATAGACCCCTTTGTAACACAGCCACTTTGCAGGCACCGGAAATTCTAGGTCAGTTTAACTTAAGATAAGACTATTTCACTGTACACGGGCACATATCAGACAATGGAGTCGCGAATTTTGTTCGTCGTCTGTCTCTGCTTCGGCGCTTTGTTGGCGGATGCAACCACCATTGCTGATGGCGAGACGACGTCTCAGGAGAGCGGGGATTTGATTGGTCAAATGCTGAAGATGATTCAGAGGCTAGAGGACCGAGTTAAAGAGCTGGAAGCTGACGTCATTAATGGGCAGAAGGAGAGAGCGGAACTCCAGACGAGGGTGCAGGATGTATCGGTTAAGTGTGAATTTAGGATAACTGAACACAAAGGATTATCTAAACGTGCGTAGTATTGTGCTGATTGTATCATTGCATGTCTGCTCCATAGCGTAGATTTACTAGTGTTGAGATATATGTCCACGTGTGCTCCTCAAGACGTGAGAATCACATGTCTTTCAGATACGACCTTAAACAGAGGTTCTGTGTCGCGGCAGGTGTTGGCACGTTAAAAATCCCTGCCGCCCAGAGCATTAAGCATAGGTCTAAATGTGCGGCATTTCACCTATAACCTGTGACGTCTCAATATGAGTGAAACATTCCCAGTGGAATGTAAATACAAAGAAATAAACATCCACAGCAATACGCATGGTAACCGGAACCGGAACTAGTAGTTCGAGTCCCGCTCGTGTCATGGCCGCGTCAAACCTCAGACGTAAACATAGGTAGTGATTGCTCCTTCGCCAAACGCTCGGCAATTACAAGTGAGAATCACGGGACTTTCGGAAATGGCCCTAAAGACATGAGACCTATTTCGTAGTAAGCGTTGGTGCGTTAACGATCGCTCACCGCTACAACACCGAGCGTGAAACACAGGTTAAATCTGTGGTACTTCTATCTACAAATGATGACGTTTTAATATGAGCGAACAATTCTCGATGGGACATAAAATGAATTAACAATCAACCAACAAGCCGTTAGAAGATGGGCGGAATGTTTCTAATTCCAATAAGTTTATAAGTTTTGAATCATGGTGTTTTCATCACAGTGTATTTCATGCATTTGTTCTCTCAAGTAAACAGTATTATATTTTATGCACGGCAAGTATGACCTGTCAACAGGAAATGCTTACTCTTCCTATGCACCTGAGTGATCCCATCTCTGGCATTGTCCAGGGGTCCGTGTTTGTTCGTCTCTTAATTTTGTATGCTTTTAAGAGTTATGAGATTAATCACTGTTCGTTATTTTCACATTTTCATTAATGCAGGATTCGCCCCAGATACTCAATAGATGAGCGTTGCGTATGTTTTAAATTCTAGGATATATCTTCTGATTTGAGCACACTTTTATTTTTATCAGGTTTAAATTCTAGGATATATCTTCTGATTTGAGCACACTTTTATTTTTATCAGGTTTAAATTCTAGGATATATCTTCTGATGTTGCGTATGTTCTATTTTTATCAGGTCAGGTCGGCGCACATCAAAATGCCTTCTACGCCTACATGTCAACCAATCTTCAATATCCTCATCCGGATCGCACTTTCATTTTCGATACTGTCCGAACCAATGTGGGTTCCGGGTATAGCAACGCCACTGGAATTTTCACGGCTCCCCGGGACGGGACGTTCGTGTTTACTTGGACCGTCATTGTGGACGCTACGTCTTATGTCTTCTCCGAGCTTACCGTCAACTCTGTCGCATTAGGTAGGTGTCGAATTAACTAGGTTCTGTTCTGGTACAATGAAACCCGTCTAATCCGACTGGCATTTCAGAACTTACCGTCAACTCCGTCGCATTAGCTAGGTGTCGAATTAACGAGGTTCTGTTCTGGTACAATGAAACCCGTCTAATCCGACTGGCATTTCAAAGCGAATTTAATGCCGAGTTAGACAATATTTCGGATTACACAGGATGTCAGATTACTGGGGTAAAGGATGTAGGAATTACAGTCAGGGTCGTCGGAATTAACACAGAGACGGGGTATAAAATTAGGCCACTGATAAAATGTGTTGTGTTTCCGTTAACCCGACCGACCCTAAATTATAGCCCCGACCCTAGAATTTTTTTTCGATATTAAAAAAAAAAAAATCGTAATTTTCCCGGAAAAAATATATTCCCGGTTCTTGGTTTTCGTTTTAGTTAGACATTGAGATGAAGTCATTCAAACACTTTAATGATATACAAAATTGCATGGTATTGTGTCAAGCGTTTAAACAACATTGATAATGTTTCTCACTAACAGCATGGATGATGGTTAACCCAGTGGCTAGTACCTCCATGCGTGCTCTCGCAACGATGATTTAACAATTGAAGTTAACAGACAGTCTCGAGACTCTGCCAAGTGTCATGTTTTCATAGAAGACTTTCTTTTGTTAAAATTGCTAACTCCTGTGTTGTTTTAGACGGTGGCTATTTATAGCCATGCACTGTCTTATGCTATCATTTCAACGGGCATTACTGTGTATACACGGGGAGCCTAGTTTTATATGGAGGTCATGATGCAGAGTGACAGACATGAATGTCCAGTCTGTCAAATTTGTATGCACATCCTTGGTTTCTGCTGCAGTTCTAACAGAAAACACTATGAAAAAGGCCGCAAATAAAGCAGTGAGCGCATCCGAGTTGTTGATGGCTGGTGAGAGCCGAGAGGAAAAAAAGATGTGCAGATTGTTTTTAAAATAAAAATTTATGTCCGGTAAAAAGTTTTAGCTGGAAGAGAGTTGGATCCCATTAGGATAAGTGGGATCTGCCCAGACTGTCATCCTACCCTTGTTCCATTTAGATTGTGAAAATACATTCAGAAATGTATTAATAAACTTAAAATATGTTAATGATGTTTATATTTTGGTGATGATTTAATATATTTTTTCAAAACCATCACATTATTTTCCTGTCAAACATATCCAATAGAAGTATTCCTATGACAACCAATCTAAATGTAGAAACAATATATCTGGTACTTGTAGAGCATAGTGGCATAGAGGAGTTAACTTTTGTGTTTTATGCTAGATATGTTTCATTGAAAAATATAGTTTCTTATAAAACATCTGGAAATAATCCTCAGCCAATAACGGGTGAAATGTTATGATTGAAAGTTTACTTGCAATGCAATTTAAGCAAAATTTTATTTTGAAAGTATAAAATTCAATAGAACATTTAACTTGTGCAGTAATTAGGGCTATACGGACAGTGGATATCGGCCTGGATAGCTCAGTGGTTAAAGCACCTGACTAGAAATGCAGGGGTCCAGCCAAAGATTTTCTCCTTCCCATACTACATTTGGTGCCGTTGACCACCCCTAATGGTGCAGGTTGGCCTGTCGGGGGCGAAAAGAACCTGGGTTGATATTGAAAGACAATTATAAAATTATAATTGATCTTAAGGAGGGAGGAATGTAGTAATTAGGGCTATACGGACTGGATATCGGCCTGGATAGCTCAGTGGTTAGAGCACCTGCCTAGAAAGAAAAAAAAAAGAGCACCTGCCTAGTAATGCAGGGGTCCCGGGTTCGATTCCTGGTCCAGCCAAAGATTTTCTCCTCCTTCCTATACTACACTTGATAGAGTTTACAATGTTTTTGCATATTTTGAAAAAATAAAATTTAAAAAAGAATTAAAATTTATTTCCTACCTACCTACCCTATTTTTTTCTGGAACGTTAGCGGAAACTCAACAATTTTTATCGTTGGCCTAATATGTGTCAGAAACTCTCAAATTTAGACCAATGACTGTAAATGTGAACTTATTCATCTTCCGAAGACCCCTAATGTCGGCTTCAAATGAATTTATAAAACCGGAAAACGATATAAATCCTAGATATCATGTTACGAAGATTGCACAATTTGACTTCAAATCTGCTGCCTAATGTGATATATTTGCATCTGGTAATACATTTGTGCCGTCCCGGCAAGAGTTATCTTTTGACTTCTCTTATATTGAGTTATCTCTCTTTGGATATTGTTTAGTTATGAACCGCCATATTTTTTGGTTACATGTTTTTCTGACCTCGTGTTCAATATCGCAAATTGTGGCCCATCACAGTGTAAGTATTTGAATATTCTGTTTTATCTAGTCATAGCATTAACTGGAAAGTTTGTATTGTACATTTTGTATGTAGTAGCTTATCTAGGTGGACTATTAAGTGACCGTGCTGAGGCCACTGATAAAATGTGTTGTGTTTCCGCTAACCCGACCGACCCTAAATTATAGCCCCGACCCTAGATTTTTTTTTCGATATTTAAAAAAAAAATCGTCATTTTCCCGGAAAAAATATATTCCCGGTTCTTGGTTTTCGTTTTAGTTAGACATTGAGATGAAGTCATTCAAACGCTTTAATGATATACAAAACTGCATGGTATTGTGTCAAGCGTTTAAACAACATTGATAATGTTTCTAACTAACAGCATGGATGATGGTTGACCTAGTGGCTAGTACCTCCATGCGTGCTCACGCAACGGTGATTTAACAATTGAAGTTAACAGACGGTCGAGAGACTTTGCCAAGTGTCATGTTTTCATAGAAGACTTTCTTTTTTCAAAATTGCCAACTCCTATGTTGTTTACTTTTTAGACGGTGGCTATTTATAGCCATGCACAGTCTTATGCTATCGTTTCAGCGGGCATTACTGTGTATAAACGGGGACCCTAGTTTTATATGGAGGTCATGATGCAGAGTGACAGACATGAATGTCCAGTCTGTCAAATTTGTATGCACATCCTTGGTTTCTGCTGCAGTTCTAACTGAAAACACTATGAAAAAGGCCGCAAATAAAGCAGTGAGCGCATCCAAGTTGTTGATGGCTGGTGAGAGCCGAGAGGAAAAAAAGATGTGCAGATTGTTTTTAAAATAAAAATTTATGTCCGGTAAAAAGTTTTAGCTGGAAGAGAGTTGGATCCCATTAGGATAAGTGGGATCTGCCCAGACTGTCATCCTACCCTTGTTCCATTTAGATTGTGAAAATACATTAGAAGTATTCCTGACCTATGACAACCAATCTAAATGTAGAAACAATATATCTGGTACTTGTAGAGCATAGTGGCATAGAGGAGTTAACTTTTGTGTTTTATGCTAGATATGTTTCATTGAAAAATATAGTTTCTTATAAAACATCTGGAAATAATCCTTAGCCAATAACGGGTGAAATGTTATGATTGAAAGTTTACTTGCAATGCAATTTAAGCAAAATTTATATTTTGAAAGTATAACATTTCAGTTGAGCATCACTGAAGAGACATTATTTGTCGAAATGCGCATCTGGTGCGTCAAAATTGGTACCGTATAAGTTTTACATTCAATAGAACATTTAACTTGTACAGTAATTGGGGCTATACGGACCGTGGATATATCGGCCTGGATAGCTCAGTGGTTAGAGCACCTGACAAGAAATGCAGGGGTCCAGCCAAAGATTTTCTCCTTCCCATACTACATTTGGTACCGTTGACTACCCCTGGTGATGCAGGTTGGCCTGTCAGGGGCGAAAAGAACCTGGGTTGATATTGAAAGACAATTATAAAATTATAATTGATCTTAAGGAGGGAGGAATGTAGTAATTAGGGCTATACGGACTGGATAGCTCAGTGGTTAGAGTACCTGCCTAGTAATGCAGGGGTCCCGGGTTCGATTCCCGGTACAGCCAAAGATTTTCTCCTCCTTCCTATACTACACTTGTTACGAGTTTACAATGTTTTTGAATACTTTGAAAAAATAAAATTTAAAAAAAAAAAAAAATTTATTTCCTACCTACCTACCCTATTTTTTTCTGGAACGTTAGCGGAAACTCAACAATTTTTATCGTTGGCCTTAACACGGAGACGGGATATAGAATTAACAGAGACGGGATACAGAATTAACATAATATCCAATAGTCATGTTGCAGGGTTTTTATAATTATCTAGTTATCCAATAGTCATGTTGCAAGGTTTTTATAATTATCTAGTTACTTTGATACTAGTTCTGGACTTTGGTACTAGTTTTGGACACTAGTTATGGATTTTGGTACTAGTTCTGGACTTTAATATTAGTTCTGTACTTTGATACTAGTTCTGGACTTTAATACTAGTTATGGATTTTGGTACTAGTTATGGACTTTGATACTAGTTATGAACTTTGATACTAATTTCTGGATTTAGATACTAGTTATTGAATTTGGTACTAGTTCTGGACATTAGTATTAGTTCTGGACTTTGATACTAGTTCTGGACTTTGGTACTAGTTCTGGACTTTGATATTAGTTCTGGACTTTGGTACTAGTTATGGATTTTGGAATTAGTTCTGGACTTTGATACTAGTTCTGGACTTTAGTACTAGTTTCTGAACTTTGATACTAGTTATGGACTTTAGTATTAGTTATGTCAATGTCTGTGTTTCAGGAAACGTTATCAGTGATAGCCAAGAGCAGAATGAGTACCACACCACCACGGGCGTGGCAGTAGCCCAGTTAAGTCAGGGGGACGCCGTCAGGGTGCGCTCTCATCCTAAAGTCAACATACACGGAAGTGTTCTAAGCTCCACCACGCACCGCACTTCCTTTTCCGGATGGCAGCTTTATTAAACTTCCTTAATTTGGCGGATAATATTCAATCAATCCGAATTTCCTCAATCCATTTGCTGATAATGATCACATCGAATACAAGGGATGAGTTTCCACTGTTTGTTTGTTTCTCATATTAAATGAATGTTTATTTCACTCAGTCTTTATGCTTGGTTGCCTGTCTGTTCGTCAGTAGACCACGAATTTATTGTCTGTCTGTTCGTCAGTAGACCACGCATTTATTGTCTGTCTGTTCGTCAGTAGACCACGCATTTATTGTCTGTCTGTACGTCAGTAGACCACCATTTATTGTCTGTCTGTTCGTCAGTAGACCACGCCTTTAGTTGTCACATCAATCGCATAAATTGACGACGGTACACATTTTTGCAGATCGCCCTGTAGTAGTGATTTACCCGGAATTACACAATCACGTGACGTATAAGGGTTACCATGAGTCGGGAAAGTGCCCAATGATTCTACAGAAATCTAAACCAAAAGTCGATGTTTAGATACATAAAATAAACAGTCGGATGAGAATTTACAAGAATGAGAGTGGAGATTAGGAATCACGAGTCGTAAACACGTGTTAGTTGTATTATGTAGGGGAGAGAGAGAGAGAGAGAGAGAGAGAGAGAGAGAGAGAGGTTTAGTCGAGTTTTATTCACACATATTCAGACATCACCAGCTGTAAGTGAAATATCACAAATTTAGACCTAGTGTTCAGGTCTTTACCAGTAATGGTATCTTCACATTCACAGATTTTTCTTCCGGATCCTTACGTATTCCACAAATCCGTAAAGGGTACACGGATTGTTACGATTTAGACACGACGAGTGATTTACGAATGCTTGCGAGTGACTACGAGTCGGAGATCCATAAGGACTCTTAAGAAAAATCCGTGAGTGTGAAGGTGGTATAAAGATTCTTTAACATGCCAATGTCTGCCACCACAAAGGACCTCCATTTTAAAGGTCATATTCGGAAGACCCATGATTCTCACTTTGAGCAACCATTACCTATAATGACGTCTTATGTTTGATGAAGCCATGGCACGAGTGGGGCTCGAACTCACGACCTCCCGGTTATAAAGTGAATCATCTGTCACTGAGCTACCGCGACCGCGACCGTTTGCAGATTGAGAGAGGGAAGGAGATTAAGAGATCTTACCCTTAAAATCTTTCTTTTCTCTAGCTTGATGATGAGGAATGTAAGCACTGCTACAATGGTACATACGATGAAAATGCACAGATAGAGGGCACACTCTGAATACAATAAGACCGGAAGTACAGATTCGATGACGTCACAACTGCTGGTTCTCTCAAACTTTATTTTTACTTTATCTGCAAAAAAGATAGAAAAATTCAAAATAGAAATTACTCATGAGTGAAAAGATGCATTGTGTGCGTGTGCAGTGTTCCAGGCATATTTCGTCTATTCCAATCTCTACCCAGAGTTATCGTTCCTTACACTCACACACACCTCTGTCGACGTCTCGAAATTAGCAGTGGTACGGTTAATAAAATCAAAACTAAGAACTAGTTTACGAAATATAAAAAAAACAAAACAAAAAAAAAAAAAAAAAACGTCGTGCAATTTACTGCATATTTTATTTCCCATTACATTACATATCTACCTATAGGTGGAGTGCTCGAACAATATTCGCATGTCAACACAATTTCCTGCTTCTTGTGTCACAGTAAGACTTGACACCTGCTTAATATTGATTTATTTACGTATACTTTTGCAACTGGACTCAAAAACATTTTATTTCAGCATTTTTACCGTTTTCTTCAGGAATCCTGAAATACCCACTAGATGCTGACAGATGTATAAGTGAATGTAAGGAACGATAACTCTGGGTAGAGATTCCATCTATTTAAGTTCAGCCATTGTTATCTCTGTGACGGCAACAGTGAGCCTACTCTTATTTCGAACTCCATGGAGACTTTATCGTGCCAAGGGCGTGTACCCCTGACATGGAGCATATCTGCTACCGGATGCTCCCATATAATAATAAATTAGAAAAAACCCTTCATATTATCATCCGCCCACGTATTACCTATCGGAAGAAAATCTTAGATCCACCCCGGTCTTACTACTAGGAGCAACTTTTACACAACAAATGGCAAGGGATTCTTAGACCCGCCCCTGTCTTACCACCAGGAAAAAAATCAGCAAAAAAAATTCTTGGATCCGCTCCCGTCTTATCAATAAGGGAAAAATTCTTACTTAACAAATAGCAAGAAATTCTTAGATCTGTCCCTGTCTTACTACTAGGAAAAAAATCTTAAATCCACCTATGTCTTACCTGTTGGAAGAAATTCTATGTTAAGGTCCTCTCTTTTATAGGATGATTTACATTCACACAGCGATTCCTGCTTGACGTAGGTACATGAGTCGAGGTTTGTGATTGGCGGAAGTACATGAGTCACGCACAAAATGGCCAGCACCACGCACAGAAGCCCACAACCCACAGCCACCGAAAGACAGACAAAAATCTAGGGGAGATAATTAATGTAATCAAAATGTAATCACTGCAACATAGACAAAGATCGAGGGGAGATAATTCATGTAATCAAAATGTAATCACTGTAACACGAATATCTAAGTAAATATGAATGTAATCATATGTTATGCAGCATTACATGAACACATTTTCACATTACAATATTAATCTGAATCCAAGATTTCCAATAGGAAACAAAGCGATACTTGGAGTTACACAAAATAATTTTCTTGTGGTAGAAAACAATTATGATATACAAATGTAATCCCATTTCAAACGAGGGGATATTTACTTACATGTACGTGCAGATGTATTACGAAGATTAAGCACTGAATGTGCGTTTAATTATTCATCTCATCGTGAATGTATTCATTTCATTATATTCAGGCAGCAATATTATGTTATACATGTAACCTGCATATGGTGTTTATGTCTCTTAACTGATTCGATGCGCAAGAGCTTGTTCTGCGTATGATCAGTTTTTAAATCGAGGCAGGCTACTGACAAACAATTTGATAATACAGGAATTCCAACATTCCCGTTTAAAGTCAACACTTTGTAAATACTATGGTCGTGATAATGATCTAGTTTGCCAATGCAGCTGACATGTTTCATACCAATTGTTAAGTAGTTCTTTACACATTGATTTTGACCACAGATTACTCCGTTTACCTGATCATCACGGTGGGTGTGACCGGTCTACAGAAAATCCTTACTCCTCCTAGGCATCTGATTCCACCTTTGGTATGCCCATGTGTCCGTGTTTGCCCAACTCTATCTTAATTTTGTCATCTTTACAGGAGTTATGAGATTGACCACTGTTCGTTATCTTCACCTTTATAGGAGTTATGAGATTGATCACTGTTCGTTATCTTCACCTTTATAGGAGTTATGAGATTGATCACTGTTCGTTATCTTCACCTTTATAGGAGTTATGAGATTGACCACTGTTCGATATCTTCACCTTTATAGGAGTTATGAGATCGATCACTGTTCGTTATCTTCACCTTTATAGGAGTTATGAGATTGATCACTGTTCGCTATGTTCACCTTTATAGGAGTCAGGAGATTGATCACTGTTTGTTATCTTCACCTTTCATTACATACTTGAACTTTAAAAAAACCCACCAAAACAACTTTATCTGTAGATACCCATCAACTGCGAATACGGTAAAACACGATTATGACGAATGCACACGTATGAAAAAGTGATAGTTTTTGTATAATGGAAATTTGTTTATAATGACTATTTTCACCAGCCCAGGAGATTCAATATAACCGTGTTTTACTGTACTCTGTATGTATAAATACTATGCACGTGCACACACATCACGTGTAAACAATCTGCACGTGTGTACACCCATCACGTGTAAGCACTCTGCACGTGTACAATACTGCATGCATGTGTATAACACTCTGCACGTGTACACACCCATCACGTGTAAGCACTCTGCACGTGTACAATACTGCATGCATGTGTACAACACACTGCACGTGTGCACATCCATCACTCACCAGACAAGATGGCCTCCACCAAAACAAGACCAGCACGATGCAACCTTTCACAAGTACCTGTAAGAATGAAAGCAGTGTTTTATTTAGACAGAATGGTTTCCTTTATCTTTGCATATTATTGTATTACTGTAAATCAACTTCTATTCACGATGATTCTATTTCGCGTTTTAACACTTATAAGCTGCTTCGCGGTGACTAATTTTCGCGCTTTAATTCTGATAAACCGCTCCGTGGTGACTAATTTTCGCGCTTTAATTCTGATAAACCGCTTCGTAGTGACTAATTTTCGCGCTTTAATTTTGATAAAGCGCTTCGCGGTGACTAATTTTCGCGCTTTAATTCTGATAAACCGCTTCGCGGTGACTAATTTTCGCGCTTTAATTCTGATAAACCGCTTCGCGGCAACTAATTTTGCGACGGAGATAATCTTAGACAAATAAGAGAAATAGTAAAAGACTGGCTCGCGGCAACGATGAACGTTTTGCGAACTTTTCTCAAACGCGAATAAAAGTTTACTGTGATAAAACATGCACTCAGGAACGACAACTCTGCAATTATAAAGGTTTGGAGTACTGGTCAATGTCATAGCAATGTCTGATTGTCTCAAAATATTTCACAATTCGATTACCGGCAACACGCATGTGAAGGTTAATCATTGGTCGCTAACAAACAATACCTCACGCAAGTGACCTCACTGTTTGACATAGATATTAAAATATCTAAAATATATGTCGGGCTCGTGTCACTGGCACTGAGCTGCTCATGCTGACATGCACGGTCCAGGAATTCTACTACATTTGTACTATGAGGGATAGGATCAAACACTGTAGTAGATTTTTTATTCCTCAGTAATAGAAGTAACCTAACTATGACGTCATTAATGAACAATATTTGATTAAGGAGGTATAATACATCGTCATAATAATGGCTGACTGATTTTTAAAACTATGAATATAAACAACACTTGTATACATGTATCCCTTTTGAATTTGATAGCAGTCAGATGACGTCTAGACTGCTGGTCTGTAAATCACTGGGTCTACTGAAGTACTGTTGGGGCTTTATCTTCTTCTTCAGATTACTTTCAACTAAAACTGCATTTTTAAACACGAAAGAAGGATTTGAAAGTATTCAATTTTGAAATATCATTGTAAGTATTCTCAATTTTTTCAACCATTTAAGATTTCTCTGGTGTGCTATTCCTCCTTACATTGTGAACAAAATCTCGCTTTTTATACTACATGTAGATGCTTTGAACCTCCGCAACATTTTCTGCAAAAATATCTATACACACACCGGTAATAATGTGTGGGTATAATATACATACATGTATGTATATCAAATACAAACTTATTCTTTGTTACTCTAAGCCATATTCACAGATAACGATAAATCAAATAATTAACATTTTTTATAGGTTTTTTTTTTTGGTCTGTTTATGGTGAACAATGAACCTTCCACAGGTTTAAGTATTGATGACACGCATGAGATGCGCACGGATGCTCTCCACGCGAGAGACTCAATGTCTTGTTTTGTCAACCGTATCAGAAGTGTGTACCGCTGTCATTCCCCTGCCGTGTTCTCTACACAAGGTGTTGGGTTATACTGAATAAAAACATTTACATAAAACTCGTGTGCAATTTTAAGAACATAGAGTACCCCCCTCCCCCCGCCCTCAAAGTTCCAGAATTATAAAAATTCGCGTGTTAGTTTAAGGACATACATGTATATGTAGAGATAAGATAAGATAAGTTCTAGTTGTCAATTACTTATAACTCTCCATTACCATGGAGGAAATAAAGAATATCTTATCTTATCTTATCTCATACCTATATATTGTATACTACTACACACATATTTATATATTGTATACTACTACACACATATCTATATATTGTGTAATACTACACACATATCTATATATTGTATAATACTACACACATATCTATATATTGTATAATACTACACACATATCTATATATTGTATAATACTACACACATATCTATATATTGTATAATACTACACACATATCTATATATTGTATAATACTACACACATATCTATATATTGTATGTATATCACACACATATCTATATACTGTATATATATCACACACATATCTATATACTGTATATATATCACACAT
Source organism: Ostrea edulis (assembly GCF_947568905.1). Classification (NCBI taxonomy): domain Eukaryota; kingdom Metazoa; phylum Mollusca; class Bivalvia; order Ostreida; family Ostreidae; genus Ostrea; species Ostrea edulis. The sequence goes on from NC_079171.1 coordinate 64,958,582, forward strand.
ATCTATATACAGTATTACTGTATATATATCACACATATCTATATACTGTATATATATCACACATATCTATATACTGTATATATATCACACATATCTATATATTGTATATATATCACACATATCTATATACTGTATGTATATCACACATATCTATATACTGTATGTATATCACACATATCTATATACTGTATATATATCACACATATCTATATACTGTATGTATATCACACATATCTATATACTGTATGTATATCACACATATCTATATACTGTATGTATATCACACATATCTATATACTGTATATATATCACACATATCTATATACTGTATATATATCACACATATCTATATACTGTATGTATATTACACACATATCTATATACTGTATGTATTTACACACATATCTATATACTGTATATGTACGAGTTTAACTTGCACCAAATGGTCTCAGTCATGATTCATATACCCACACATCACAAAATTAATAACTAGCTCCGCCTCCCCCTGACTGGCCTCTGCCGGTTCCCACGTGTTTCATTTTATCTATCTGACCATCAAAGGTTGTTTATTAAATTAAACTTAAAACAGATGTCGAATTTATCATGTCACTCTTTCTCCTTCCACTTCATCAACAATCACCGGGGCTAACGCCGCATGTTACTTTGAGGAGATCCAGTTTCACACGCTCAAAAAGTTCCAACAACAGGCTGCAACCTTAAGATCGTCGTGTTCTTTATGAAATGCTGTACTTGTAACGACATATCATTCACGTGTATCGTTATATGTATGTTGAAATGCATTGATTTCATATCCTCAAAATTGAATCCAAGGGCAATAACTCTGTTTTTAATGATTTCTTTTATCAAGTCTATAATGCGATAGATTTCCTTTATTTTTAGAGACATTTTGTATGTTTTTGTAAAGATACGGTTTCATGAAATTGTTATGAATTATATATCGTCATAACCAGTTTGTATGACATTCTGATGACGCTGTTTAAGGAAAATTCCAATTTTCTGACGGTGATATATGGTACTGTTTATGTACGTCTCGCATCTTAAAAAGTGTGATGACCTATGTATTTTATTTTATAAAATTGTTAGTTTTATCTCTAGTGAATGGGAATAAATATAATTTTTAAAACTTGTATCAAATAAAACTGCAAGTATGGAGTTTCCTTGATGAGGATGCCGAAGGCAAAATCATTGGAATTGTAAATATTTTTGTATAAATCTGTCAGTTTCCATTCAGTATTTTAAATGATTATCACACTGAAGGTTTTGATATAACTACTAATTAATATTACACCCTGGTCTGTCTGTTCAATATCAATTAATATTACACCCTGGTCTGTCTGTTCAATATTAATTAATATTACACCCTGGACTGTCTGTTCAATATTAATTAATATTACACCCTGGTCTGTCTGTTCAATATTAATTAATATTACACCCTGGTCTGTCTGTTCAATATCAATTAATATTACACCCTGGCTTGGATTTCTCGAAAAAATGTCAAACTTAAGTTTTGAATTTTCTTTCATTTGAGCAGTCAATGTTTGAGTAAAATCTCAGACTTAAATCCAAGTTCTGACTTAAGTTTATTTCGAGAAATCCAGACAAGGTCTGTCTGTTTCATATTAATTGATATTACAACCTGGTCTGCCTGTTTCATATTAATTGATATTACATCCTGGTCTGTCTGTTCAATATTAATTAATATTACACCCTGGTCTGTCTGTTCAATATCAATTAATATTACACCCTGGTCTGTCTGTTCAATATTAATTAATATTACACCCTGGTCTTTCTGTTCAAAAGTAACTTGATGAGCTCTTTGGTGCACGTCTTCAGATTCTTATGAATTACACGTCGCACTTCATTTTCAAATCCGTCCCCGTGCTGCTGGAGATAAAGGAACAGCCGGTGGGAGATTCATTAACGTGATTAAGTTAATTGTTTTATACTCCCCTTAGATTCTATACCAACTCATTACATAGCGTGTTCACCACGGTGAAAATGCGAGAGAGCGCTGCGCGTGCATGAAATTTTCCCACGGTCTGTTGTAGAAAAAGGTCGAGAGAGCGTTTACCCACTATTTCGGTGGCTGTTGAAATTACGAGCCTGGCACTTACGGAGCTGAACACACGTAATGAGGAGAGCCACTACTCCCGTTCTCATGGTGGTTAGTAAGCGTTAACACAACTGAACACTCGCTATAGCGAGGAGTCCTTACGTAAAAGGTTAGGCGAACTAATCTAAGAAATGAAGTGTTTGTAAAACAAAAAAAAATCGACTTCCTTCGACGAAGTGAAAATGTATATTATCTATTTTACACCGTGTGTGCACTGCCAATCTGTTAATTTGCCTGCATTTTTTTTGGGGGGGGGGGATTAAATTTATTACGATTCTAAGAACCATTATTGACTTTGTAAGATTTAGACGAATCCCATCCTAATGAGATCCGATTTTGACAATATTTAACCGACCTTTAAAATTCACCGGTATTGTCGAAAATTCAAACTTCCCCTAAACATTGTCAAATCAACTTAACGAGATCAAAATTAAATCAACCGAGAATTTCTCTACACTCAAATGTAAAACCTAATCAATATTGGACTCCCTGTCATCATCCAAAACGACCTTCCAACCACCGCCCCTTAATAGGGGGTCGCCATTACAGCTCATTACAAAGTTTGCGCTGGGGACTTTTCTTATACAGATACCAATCTCTTTTCTTTCACGTTTTCGTATCAGAGAATATGAAAGCACGGTGAAAATATTTCGACCTTTGCTGACCCGTTGAACCGTGGAAAATACGACAGGTGGTTTTTGCTGGATGGGACGACAAAGTCGACTTTGAACATGTAAATGGGGGATGAATTAAAGAGCTAAATCTCTCCGCATGAAAATCGCGGACAATGGGGGGAGACATTCCGGCACACATAAAAGTACACACGGGTTACTTTGTCCAAAATTTGGCAGTTAGGTGCGCGGTGAAAAAGGGACATTCCTCCGCACACAAACGGACAATGGGCTTGACCTTTCTCGTCTCACAGATTAAAATTTTCTCAATTTGACCACGGTGCAACATGTGCTTGATTTGCAATCGATCGACATCAAAATTCTCACCCGCAGCGATGTAGACCATGACAATTATTTGCAAATTATTTCGAATCAGTTGCCATCTACGCTACATTACAAGTGTGTTGTAAACCATGAAATTTGTTCTGAGTATACATTAAATTACACGGTCCCCCTTACTACAGCCTGTACTACACATACACGTGAAACTGATGTCTGTTTTGATAGAATCAGATCAAGGTCTAGATTACGGCGGGTTAGTGTCAAAGCAGCACTTAACCACATCTGTTTTCACCTCCAATCCGACAAGGAAAATTCGATGGATATTTGATAACAAATTCATCGCCTGCCCTGTATAGGCGGATCAAAAGATTTTCGAATCTTTGGTAGTCGTGTTTAACACCGAGACTAAGACTTGGTTTCTACAATTTCTCAATACACCCCACCCTACCCCCTTTTAGTCGCTTTAAGAATATTGCTGTTATATTCACATTCTTGAAATCTCCTTAACTATAAGTTCTTAGTAGAGGTAGGACTATGTCAGTGCATGGGGACAAACGCACGTGGACCTGCTTTCCAATTTTCCATAACACTTCTCCCGTAACGAGTCGGGTTAGAATTTCAAGGTCCTCTGTCACCCCTTCCTTCAATCTCTCACCAGAGGGCGTTACGCTACGCCCCACAAAGTGAAGCTTATGTAGCGCGCCCTCTGGTGAGAGAATGCCCCTTCCTTGTCGTAAGAGGTGACTAGATGGGGACAGCAAAAAACCGAAGCGCCGTATCACAGCAGGTGTGGCACGATTAAAGACCTCTCCCTGTTCAAAGGCTGTACGTAAGCGCCGAACATAGGCCTAAATTTTGCAGCCCTTCACCTCAATGGTGACGTCTCCATATGAGTGAAATATTCTCGAGAGGGACATTAAACAATAGACAATCAATCATAATAATTCAGGGAATAAAGAAACCCCATGATCCGGCTCCCTGAGCTGAAGAGAAACAAGATCCGGGTACTCACCACGAGACAGATGACGTATCCCGGCAACACTTCCGTTAGGTCGTCTGACGTCGTGATGGCCTGAATGTTAAAATACAGACCCACGCTGACCAGTCCAAAAACAATGTCCAAGGACCCTAGAACCAAGAACACCCACAACCTCCTAGCGCAAGGACCACCGCCCAGGGCTTTCTCTGGAGCGTCCGAACATTTGGATGACATCATCAAATATTCAAATTAGTTTGTTACGTCATAGACATGACTGGATGTGGTCAGCCAGAAGAGGATTCACAGACAACAGCAGGTACTTTCCGAAAGGAATCCTCAAGTTACCGGGGGTCCTTTAGGCCATAAGATCAGTGACGTCATTAAAGTTTTTTTATGTTCCAGAACACAGTCGGATCACATTCACATATTTCTGATTAATCATAAAAAAATGTCATCACATTTCATAATTTTTTTTTTTTTTTTTCAGCTAAGGCTTCTAATGGCCACCAAACAAGATTCCGTTCTTTAAATTCTAAGACAAACACACTGCGCTTTTATAAAACTTGCACTGCACACACAGACGACACAGCTCAATCGCGGAACATCAGCCAAACTTCATAAAGCACGCGCAGAGCATGAACATCGATTCATCACCTCCATAATTTTATTCCACACATCAAACAGGAATACAAGTTTATGAATTAACTCCTGGAATTTATCACACGTTCCGTCACACTAACTTCATGTGTCAAAATTTTCTTCCTCTATCCTCCACAGAAACGAAGAAAGAGAGAGAAAGAAAAAAAAATTAAAATAAAACTTCAAAAAGTTTCGAGATTTAGCGGCAGGTAAACAACCCGATATCTTATGTCACAATGCATTTCTGTTATAAATATCTGGCTTTTAAAACTGAAACTGTATCCTCTATCACAAATGCTGGGGGCTTTGTGTGGCCGCGATTACACGTGGGGCGCCGGGTCCTAGGCCGTCTCGTGTTTACAAAATTAAAATTCACCGGCGTTAGATTGAGGGGCCCCTGACGGGAAAAATGTTGACAGATGCTGGGGGGAGTTCCCGTCAGGAATATGAAATTATCATTTTATGAATGGAAAGTCTGACTTGTCTATAGTCAAATTATGATAATAAAAAAAAAATAGTTAATTTAAAAAAAAAAAAAAGAAAGAAAAGAAACAAACATTGTTTGGTTTTTTTTTTATTCCACGCGGGCGGTTATTTTTCTTTTGTTTACAATTCTACCGTACCCCCTCCTTTTTTTTCTCTCTCTCGTATCCCTTCAATTCAGTACAGTGTAATATCATATGGCATTAAATAACACGGAGATATATACACAAATAACGAATTCATTAAAGCACCGCGTTATACACATGAAAGAGTGTACAGTGTATTGTGGTTTTGACCAGGAAGGGTAACTCTCTTATGAATTATATCTATGAATATAGTAAGATTATTTATCAATCACAATTTACATGAAAACAAATTAAAGAATTATATGACAGTGGGTGTTTGTATAATTAGAAGGTTTATTAAAATTTTCTACTTTCACTTAAAGCTGATATAGGCCCTAATTATTAATAAAGTACAAATTCTCTGATTTCTGGGCACACTACTCCATCTGCCCGTCTCAATAGGTAAACCTGTGATTACTTGTTCTAAATCTTGCGAATGTAAGAATAGTATTTCCTGGTACATTGACTTCTAGATAACTTCTAGACGTAAAAACGCGAACTAATTTAAAACCACATTTTTGTAAGAAATGTCGGTGTACATTTAATCCATTTATACATTCCTGTAAGAAATGTCGGTGTACATTTAATCCATTTACCGTATATACTCGCCTATAAGTCGGTTTTTTGGGAGTCAGTTTTTGGTCCAAAACTCTATGTCCGACTTATAGGCGCGTCCTAAGAAGATTGGTATTTTTCTGGGCGGCGTAATGTAGTGTTTTTTAAACAATTCCGACGATTGTCATGGACTACCACACAAATTATTATTGTTCACAAATATCTAGACGTATTGTTTATGCATTTTAAAATCAAGTATAAAGTACAAGTATTTACATATTTCTATCTAGTTTAAAATTATTTACATACCCGTAACTAATAGTTTCAATACGCAAGATCGCGACTACTTTTTCTGTCTTGGTTTTAAATTTTACTTTCCCCTTTCAAAGTCTCGCGAGACTCAGAGTTTGCGAGAATTTGGGCATGTTGGTAAATAATACCAGTTCTGCAACATTTGTCGTGATCGATTCACCCGATTTTAACAATGGCGTATTGTCATTGCATTGCAGTAGACTGTAGTTAATGATTCAAGAAAGAAATATAATACGCAGAAATATCCACAACTGATATATTTTAATGGAAATGTGGTGGATTTTTTCCCACTGCTGTCAGCCAGGAAATTCCCAAAGCTGAGAAGAGCTTGCGTCAAAATATATAGCTTCGCGAGCTAAATTCAGAAGTTCATTTTTCCTGTATCTAGACGCTTTTACACACCTTTCATCTAAAAATGCTTTTAATTGTGGAAAGCACGTGGAGGTTAAATCGTCTTCCGATGCCATGTTTTGAATAAACAAAAAATGCCCAAGATCGACACGCTTTTTCGGACTTCTATACAAGAGAGTTCCACTAACTCGGTATTTACGATCTTGCGTATTCAATTTCAATTCGTTTATCGGTAAAATTGAATTACGAACCCGATTTAATATTGAAATATTCAAATGTATACCGGCTGAAATATATTTCTTAAAAGATTGAATATTGTTAACAGATGATTTAGATCATCATTCTTGACTCTTAAAAACTCTGTTGTTGATACAATGAATTATGCCAGAATCCCACAATAACAGTTTTCGCGAGGCGCGTGCCACTAAGTAAACACGGTGCCAGGTACTGGTAATTAGGAGACCATAATTGCTTAGGTAAACAAGGGATCAATGCCCATAATAGATCAAGGGATGCATTTAAACCCCAAACGGATATGGCTTGGATATTGAACACCTCATAATTATTAATTTTTCAAAATATTTTTTGAAACATAGGTAAAAACACTAGAGCATTGACTTCAAATTGTCAACCTATTCTGACAAAAATTTGTACCGACTTATAAGCGGGTCAATGACAAATTCCTACAAATAACCTTAAAAAATACAACCGACTTATAGGCGGACCGACTTATAGGCGAGTATATACGGTATACATTCCTGTAAGAAATGTCGGTGTACATTTAATCCATTTATACATTCTTGTAAGAAATGTCGGTGTACATTTAATCCATTTATACATTCCTGTAGGAAATGTCGGTGTACATTTAATCCATTTATACATTCCTGTAAGAAAGGTCGGTGTACATTTAATCCATTTATACATTCTTGTAAGAAATGTCGGTGTACATTTAATCCATTTATACATTCCTGTAAGAAATGTCGGTGTACATTTAATCCATTTATACATTCTTGTAAGAAATGTCGGTGTACATTTAATCCATTTATACATTCTTGTAAGAAATGTCGGTGTACATTTAATCCATTTATACATTCTTGTAAGAAATGTCGGTGTACATTTAATCCATTTATACATTCTTGTAAGAAATGTCGGTGTACATTTAATCCATTTATACATTCCTGTAAGAAATGTCGGTGTACATTTAATCCATTTATACATTCCTGTAAGAAATGTTGGTGTACATTTAATCCATTTAAAATCCACGTCAGTGTTGTCTCGTGGTGAGTACAAAATACTAGACAACTTTGCGACCTTATGATTCCATAATTTTACTCAGAATTTAATCATTCTCATTTTGACTTGTATACACAATGAATATCGAACAAGTTCACAATAAAATTCATGTCCAATGCTGACACCCCAGAAAACCAGGTGTAGCAGGATTATCTCCCCCTCACCTGCCCCCTCCCCTTCAACCCCTCCCCCTTCATCTTATAACACGTGTCAGTGATTTTTTAAGGCCTATGTTGGGTCCGAATTTCGGCCCTTTCCCCTCCTAAAAATTGTCAGGTTTTTTTTCCAATTTACCGGTAGCTTGCATTGTCCCCAATGATAAAATTATGAAAGAAAAATGTATTGGAAAACAAAAACCATTTGATGTGAGTTATACACATACGACTTAACAAATAGTCATGGGAATGATAATTTGGATAGAATACTTGAAAATTTTTAGAAGGTTAAAGAAAATTAAATATGTGTAAAATAAAGATAATATAATGTTTGATATGATTTTAAAACTTATTTACGATAAAATTGATTTTACCCAATTTGACTGAAATGTCAACAAATTTCCCAATTCGAAAGCCACGGGACCCTTGTAAAAATGTAGAAAAATCACTGTATTTCTCATAAAGACTAAGCACCACGTAAAGAGAGAGAGAGAGAGAGAGAGAGAGAGAGAGAGAGAGAGAGAGAGAGAGAGAGAATGAGAGAGAAAAAGAAAGACAGAGAGAGAGGAGAGAGAGAGAGAGAGAAAAAAAAAAGAAAGACAGAGAGAGAGGAGAGAGAGAGAGAGAGAGAGAGAGAGAGAGAGAGAGAGAGAGAGAAAGACAGAGAGAGAGAGAGAATGAGAGAGAGAGAGAAAAAGAAAGACACACACACAGAGAGAGAGAGAGAGAGAGAATGAGAGAGAGAGAGAGAATGAGAGAGAGAGAGAGAGAGAAAGAAAGACAGAGAGAGAGAGAGAGAGAGACAGAGAGAGAGAGAGAGAGAGAGAGAGAGAGATGCACAATCCATTTCCAAATTGAATTAATTTCCCCCGTTTACTCCTTATAATACGATCATTTACAAATTACGTTCATGTGCAGCTGTAAAATTTAATTTGGATCTGTTGTCTGCGAGTTGATTTAATTAAACACAGGGTCATTGAAGATTTTCTGTTTGTGGAAATCGATCACCTATACCACATTGATTCCCTTACAAAGTTATCTATCTTTTTTACAGAGTTATCTATCTTATTACAGAGTTTATCCCGTGGTGATAGAATAAGTCCTCAATACCCTTTGCTTGTCCTAGAAGGCGACTAAATAGGACTAAAAAGGGGTGGTCCTTCGGATGAGACCGCAAAAGCGAGGGTCCTGTTGTTGTAGCATAGACACCCCTCCCCCCACCGCATAGGTCCCCTTCCCCTCCCCCCGCATAGATCCCCCTCCCCGGAAAAACGGGCCCGGGATAGATTCCTCCCATAGGGGAAAAATCGCCCCAGTATATAATTTCTCCCTATGTACAAAGTCATTATAGACCCCCTCCAAACCGGGCGGAAAAACCACCCTGGTATAGACCCCCCCCCCTCCGGTTTCCGAATTTCATTTGTTATAGATTAATGAAATAAATATGCGCTCATCAATATTACGATGCTCATAAAACAAACGAATATGTTTTTGAGATGTTGAAGTTGGGTTTACACGCTGAAAACTTTGAAATGCATATTGGAAATACGATATGCTTCCCAAAAGACGATGGTCAATACCATTGAATTAGGATTTTTCGTAAAGAGTCGACCAAAAAATACAATTAAAATATCTGAAAAGTAAAATAGATGAACTGTACAAAAGTAATTTAATTTTCTCGTTTATCTAAAGTCAAAATTTTAAATTTAAAATGTTCACTTCTTTGCAACTTCACTATTTCAAATGTTAGATACTAGTAAATAACGATAAAAACTTGAAATTTCTGAATGAATTTTGATATACCATTACAAGATTTGAATAATTTTTCATTTTTAAAAAAAATCATAAGATGATGATTGTTCACAATACACAAGACCCTGTTTAAAAAAAATAAGCAGAAGAATTACTGGGTCTAGATTAGATAAGCTAGAGAATTCTAGTAATATAACTGGAAACAGATACATAGCTAAACTGTATTATGAATGAAAAATTCTCGAGAGGGCCGTAACCAACCCACCCCCCCCCCCACACACAAAACAAACAACAAAACAACAACAACACCCCCCACCCCCCCAATACACAAACAAAAATGTGACAAATAAAAGATAAAATCAATCAGTCAATTAATCAATCAAATATCAATACCATATAATTATTATATATAAATAGTGCAGATCATAACTATACTATATAAAATATTATACACTCTTATATATAAATAGTACAGATCATAACTTTACTATATAATATATTATATATTCTTATATATAAATAGTACAGATCATAACTATACTATATAATATATCATATACTCTTATATATAAATAGTACAGACCATAACTATACTCTTATATATGTATATAGTAATTTTTAAGATCTGTAGTTCGTGTATTCGACTCTAGAATTACCCCCCCCCCCCTCCCCCCGATTTATTTCTATTCAAACTGCACTCTTCACTAAGTAGTAGTAGTAGTAAATTTTATTTAAAGTCGGCACTATATACATTCAACATATCAAATACAAGCTCTGTAGAGCTTTTTAACCGATATCACATTCATGTATATCAAGGACAAAGACACATAGCATGCATGTACACATATATACAAACATATCACAGATTAACAAAAGAATACAAAATGAAAGAAAACTTTCATGCAAGAATATACAGATACGAAAGCAAAAGACTAAGAGGAAGAAATAAAATACTGCAAACAAGAGTATATGTATATAAAAATCATCATTTAATTTAACTAAACTAAATGAGGTAAATTTGAAACATTTGAATTTCAAGATATCATTTTACATATCCTCTTTCTATAAGATTTCCCTGGTGTGTTATGCCTCCTTAAGACAAGACAAACATGCTGATAAGATAGAGGGCGGAGACTTGGGCCGGATTTATATACTTGGTTGATGATTAATGAAGACAAACCAGTAATTGTCAAATTGAGTGAATATTTAGTGCAAACTTTCAGAAAAAGAAGTGATGTTTTAAAACTGCAAAAATCATTATAGTTTATTATTCATATATTGGTATAATACTGATACTGTCCATCTACTTGTATATATACATGATTAGCAATTCATATATGTATGTACTTGTTTCCCCAACATGCTGCATCCACATGCAGTTTGCAGTCTATGTAACCTGTAGTTAATGTTGTAAACTTTCTTTCTTTTTTGAATTTCCTTCTTTATAAAATGTCTTACTGTTATGCCCTCTGGGCCCAAAATTGGAATAAACTTATCTTATCTTATCTATACTGTAGGTCATGACATTAAGATTGTTAGCATTAATTATATAATTATTGACTTTTACTGAGGTTGATATAAGGAATTGTCAATCCAAGACATATAATATTGACCGGATTGACTGTAATGAGCTCTGGTACCTGTTTCTCACCTGTTCAGCGTGTATATCACGTGACTTGTAGATAATCTTACATCACTGGTATACAAAGATACGATATGAAAACAATATGACCATTTTCTCCCACTCTCTCTAGATATAATGAGGGTAGCAATATATATAGACATTTTACTTACTGCTGTGTTGTGTTCCACGTCACAAAATTTGATATCAAAAGATTTAGGAACAGAACGTTTGATCTGCCGCAGTCTTCACGGGCTGGAGAAACCTTACGTATGAACAGCGATCGAAACATCATTTATTATTGATAGAGACGACCGTCTGTGTTGTAAATAATTATGTACTGACAGCTGTTTCTTCATTTTCTTCGATCATATTTTTGAAAGTCACACAGTCTTGTTTGGTTACATTGGCTTTTATTTCTATATCAATAAAAATATTTGCACGCATGTACATTCGAAAGGAAGCAGCAGCAATTGTTTAATGCTATTTTCTTAACCGCAGTAGACTTTCCGGAAATCATGAGGTTGATCGAAAAGATTTTAAATATTTTCTACCCAATTGTGTTTCCGATTGGTGCGAGCGATTTCTGCACGTTTTCCTTTCAGCGAGTTGTTTGCAATTATCATGTCGCAGGCTCCAAAACAAGCACAGGTATCTTATTTATATATGTTTTCGTGTTCTACGTGTTTGAAAGTTTGATTTATTGGATTGAGGGTCTACAGAGTAGCGGTCTAGCAGATAATCTCGGCTGAGATTCGACTTGGCTGAATTTTTCATTATTTAGACCGACGCCTTTCTCTGAATCTCGGAGCAGTCCTTCATAATTTATGCCTGGAAATTTATTTTCAGCTTAGGTCGTTTCTACAAATTAATGCGCAGTTAGATGACATTGCTGAACAAGCATTAGCTTCAAATAAATGATTTAATTCTTCAACTAGCTCTCCATCACTTTTGATTTTGCATTGCCTATCGTTTAGGTATGGAGACCCCAAAATTAAAACAGTCACGGAATTTTCCTTTCAAATGATGACTTCCATGGTGCCACACAAGACTTAATTGACCCTTTTTGGTATGGGGTTTCAGTCAGTGTACGCGGAAGTCTATAATTATTACAGGGCAAAGTTACAGCGATTTTTTCCCTTATATAACTGGTACCGATAAACGGTACCATTCCCAATGTCAAAAACCATTGATTTTTCCCAATTTTGAGACTAAATATTCCCAATTTACTTGCCGAAATATAGACCGCTGACATCATAATTTATTTAGTCTGAAACGTACAAATTAACTAAAATGTCCACTTCCGGTATTAAATCGAAAGTACAGATCATGGCAGTGCGCGTGTTTTGTAGAACTATGATGATTCTAAAACGAACCTATGACGATTCCTTATGTCTCACAACAGCAAATATTAGAGTAAAAAAGTTTGTAAAGAGATGACTACTTCTTGTTTTGTTCTCTTTTTTCTTTTCTTTTAGTTGAAATCATTTGCTGATACATTTGTAGAAAATTCCCAATTTGTTCGATTTTGACGCTATTTTTCCCAATTGAGTGGGTACCGGTACCAGTACCAGTGGGTAGAAAAAAATCACTGAGTTATGGCTGAAAGGATATGCATGCCCCCTTAACGATATGATACATATTGCAATACCTAAGCCACAATTCGATATTTTCAATTTAATACGATTTACAGAAGAAACCAATAATAACATTGAAGAAAGATTTGATTACCAGGATTCAAAATCATAATTTTATAAGCAAACTGTTTACAAACCGTGAAACGGTAAGATGCCTGTTGGCTCTGTAGGTTAAACTGACGAAGTTCATTATTATTTTCATCAGCCTCATGGCAAACAACAGTTATTTGACGCTGTTTTGTCCCTCCTGCAGGTAGAAATAATATGTGCAGGCCGAGCCTGATGTATTTTACTGAACCCGTTTGTCATAAACGTATTGAATCGAAAATCGAGGCAATGAGTCAAACATTGAATCAAGCATTTATATTGAACAGTATCGATATTTCTGTGAATCGTTTCAGCCTTGGGACAAATGGTCTTTTGAAACAACAAATTTTGCCAGACCAAGCAAGCTTTTACCAGACCAAGTTTTTCCAATAAAATTAAATTTATGAAATATCAAGCAACTGTACCCCCCCCCCCCCAAAAAAAAATCAAATAAGATTAAAACAATTGTGTACTAAGTGTGTAATGTTAATTTATTGCATGGAAGAAAAACAATATAGCTAGTGCTGTGTGGTGCACCAAAAATTTCAGGTACCTTTTGATTTGATTCTGGATTTTGGTTCGGGTTTTACACACGCCAAAAAACAACAAATTTGGTGCCCGAGTGATAGCGATGGACTATGATCGATTATTATATTAAAAAAATTGCAGAGCTCCAGATAAGATGTGTAAGAGCGTAAATACTTATTAATTTTTACCAAATACGCATTTAAGTTGAAAATCAGGCGTACAATTATGCATTAGTGAATGTAAATATGCTTCGCAATCCTAAAGTAATGCGTACGTATGATAGAATGATATAAGTACAAATTATCTATTCATAAGAATTGAGGTTAGCTCAGCGCTTGATCTTACATGAAATATAATCTCTATGAAAAACGTTTGATGACAATGACAATTTTAAAAGATGGCTTAGAGATAATTCAATATAACTGTATTATGTATAAGCCTAATTGTTATTATACTTCTTTCTTAAAGAGGTAGAGTGCGGTGGAAAGCACAGAAAAAAAACTTGTATTATCAATGGTAGACAATTGATTGCTGCTACATGGCACAGAAAATGTCACCGGACAAACGATACTTCTTCCGTTAAACTTTAACTTAAAATTCTTTACTGAAAGGCCGCTCCTGCAGCATTGTCTCACTAACTATATAAAAGCATATGCGAGAATGGGAGTCACACATTTATTTACCGACTTCTGTCACACATGCATTCGTTTTACACAGGTAGAGGAAAATCAATTCTTGGTTAACGGTACAAGGTGAGGGAAATCTGACCGTAATTTGCAGTGAAAATTAAGTGCAAATAATATATGGGCAGAAATAGGTTCGTCTAAATTTAAAAAAATGCTATTATAGAAAGACAAAATCTTTTGACTTTGAAACTGTTATTTTTGGTCAAAAATGCTTTTGGTTTACAGTATATGACAAATAGTTTTGTTTGTTTGTTTGGTGTTTATGAAATTTATTCAATACTGTACAATAAAAACTTGTATATTTACGGGTGAAAATCCTTGGTAGTTCTTTTTGTCATAAACTTTTCATTGTCATTGAGATTTTGTAATATATCACTGAGGTATTAAATTTTAATATGTCAGACACTCGGTCACATAATATCTGATTATATTTAGATTAAGTGATCAAATTCTGTATTAGTGGCAAAACAGCAAATATAATCTGTAAATTAACAAAATACTCTTTTGACTTTTTCTGGAAAGGAAAATACTCATTGATTTGCAAATCAGGGGGTAAATACTCTTTGTGGTAAAAAATTATCTGGAGCTCTGCATTGATTGGTTTACCCTTTCTGATTCTGATAATCGATTATAGAATTTTATAATCGAAAGTCGCTTTCTAAACTGAAATAAGAATGGCGGATAGCAAGGACCAAGTTCAGGTTTCATTTCAAAATGGCGAGCGCGAGTAAAGGCCATGCTGGTGCTGAGGTGCCAATTTCGCTGTTAAATAAAACAAAGCATATATCTTTTTGTTTTTATTCAGCACAGTTTTTAAATATTTGTTCCTGACTTAGTGCCTGTTTTATTGTAGTTTGCTGTTAGATAAAAAGATAATGCACGAATGACTGGTTTTGTTCATTATGTAGTATTCATATAGAGAAAGAAACATACATGTTGGTGCAGAAGGTTTAAACAAATAATATTATTTTAAAATGAAAAATGTATTTTTTAAATATGATAAAAAAATGAATATTAATCAAAAATTGATTGGTTTTCTACTCCTGAGGCCACTATTAAAAAATTGTTTGTTGGGCGTTAGCCGCCCGACCCTCTCAAAAGGTCGCCGACCCAAAATTTTTTTATTGGCCCAACAGCGATGTTTTTTTTTTTTTTGGTTATTGTCCGGTGCGGAACAGAACGAGTTTGAGCCGGATTTTAGCCGTCCGAGTCAGTGAAGTGCTTGACAGTCACCTTGCTTCGCTTTAAGCGCTTCCTTGATGGTTTGTTTCAAAATGTCTGACCTGAAAAGGACAAAATCGTACGCAACTTTATGCGTAAATATGGAGTTTAAAAACTCAAAGGAACGAAGCAAAGCCAATAGACTGCTTGAGTTTGACACGGATTCAACTGCGGCTGACGAACGTAGACACAACATAGAGCACATGGCGAAGTACATATCTGATAAATTTATTTTCTCAAACCAAGCCATTATAACAGATTCTATGCTAGTTGGAACCCCCAGGTTACACGATGCTTGCAGTGCCTGGTTAATAGTTCATGCAGAAATGCATCTAACATTTATTTCAGAGCTTTTCTTAGAATTTGAAAAAAGATACAAAATCCATATTGCTTTCAATGCTTTAGACTGCTACTTTACATTTTATACCCAAGAAAAACTTTGAAATAAAATCCACTCATCATGCTTTTATGTTACTGAGCAGTACTTAAGTTATATATTTCATTTAGAAATTTCAATCTACATAAAACAGTTGTCACACTAGTTCAATGGAATATATAACACTGCATGCCTACTAGCATAAAGCAGAGGATGACTAAGAACTAAAGGGTGCAGGGATTTTCCACCCTGTTGTAGGGGGCCGAAATTCGGCCCCATTCCCAATGCAAAATAGTAGTATTTTTTCCCAATTTGTCTACAAAATTTCCCAATTCAAGTCAAATAAAAAATTGTCTTGTTTTGCAATATTGTCATGGGGTAAGTGGAATGATTCAACATAATTCAGCTGAACTACCATCATAGTTCATTTTATAAAACACTCCAGAAATATCGGCAACAGTTCGATAAATCCGAATTTCCCCCATTTTTTTTCTTTGATTAATACGTGCTATTTTGTTGCTTCACTTATTGTACCCACTTCCTTAACCTATCTGAGAGTTATTAGGTAAATCTCATATATATTCAGAATGTATTTTCAGTGTACTTTGTGTGAAAATAATTGTTTTAATCTTTGAAGCAGCACACTTCGTTTGGAGAATCTAATCACCAGAAATTGTGATATTGTATGCTGCATTGTATAAAGCAGCATTAGTTCAAATTTAGCTTACCTTTATCATTAATATTAACATATGTACATTTAGATATATATTTACTTTACAAAATCATTTTATTGGATATGAAAATATAACTTCCCAAGCCTAGTGCTTTTCCTACTGATTGAACAAGTATATTGGCATAGATTATCACAGAGAGTTTCATGATGAACTAGATCATGATTTGAAAAATAATTTATATATGGTTAGGCTGTTTATGTCAAATTTCAAAGCAATACAATATGTAGTTGAAACTCCATGATTAAATCTAAATTTAATTCAACTGTAATTGAAAAAAAATCCATCTAGTATTCAAAAGTATAAATACACAATATTATTAGCCATGAATTGCAAGTAAAATGGGGAAAATGCTGTCTATTTTCTCTTCCTGACATTTTTGAAGAACCATCTGAGAACTAGAAGCTATAGGGTCACTTGGAAATTTGAAAGCTGGTGTTCCGTCAGTCCATGCATCATTGAAAAATAGGTTTAAGTGTCATTTAACCCTGATTGCAATGAAAAACAGAATGTTATGATAAGAAAAACTTCTATGAATGAAGAGAAAATTTTCATCTTTTTATTGAAAAAAAAAGCATATTTTAAGAAATATGTTGTAAAACTGTGAATTTCTAAAATTCCCAATTTGGACAAAATGGCGTTAAAATTCCCAATTCTAAAGGCCCAGGCCCCATTCCTAAAATGGTGTGGAAAATCCCTGGGGTGCATACACAGAACAACACAAAAGTGCAAAGCAAAACTAATTCTTATTTATAAAGTGGTGTGCTGATGAATAGTGATGTTATATACAAAAGCAGATATATGAATATATGATAGAGCTGAATATGATAAGGCTGGCACATATGTACATTTAAAAGCATATTTAATTAATGACAAAGAACTTGGCTAATGAAGAGATATAATATAACAAACAAAATATACAGATATATGTAGACGATGTACAGGGCTCGAAATTAACATATGCCCGTGTCTGTGACTTGTTAAAAGTATGGCGGACTGACTGACATTTGTTTTAGTCAGTCCGATGGGACTGGTTAATTTTCTAAAGCATCATTTTGGAAAATATACTTATGAAATTTTATACACACATTTGGCATGCTTCGATCTGTAGATATCAGACAAATCTGATTCGTAAATATAAATCCCACATTTAAGTATTACAATATTGTCTGAGGCATATTGAGTTTAATTTCATTTTAATAACATTAACGAAATATGTTTAATTATTTCTGGAAAACTCTGTTGGACTGGTAAAATTTTCTGTGGACTGGTTGAAATTATACCCCATCAGTCTGACTGGACTGGTGACATAAAAAGTTAGCTTCAAGCCCTGATGTACAAAAAATTCTAGCAGCACTGACGTATGTGGGAGAACAATATTTAACGCACGAAAAAAAATTAATCCTGACCAAAAAAAAAAAAAAGCCTACCTACCTACCCATCATCAAAGGGGTAGGGTAGGCAAACGCCCAACAAACAATTTTTTAATAGTGGCCTGATTACAAAACGATTATCGATTATGATTTTAAACCGATCGACCATCACTACTGATTTGATGTGTAGAACTTGTGGATTTTCATGCAACAAATTTGAATCACTACTGTGTTGGAAATGAGCATTTTCACCACTCAGATACCAGCAGAATATGGTTCGCCAGATCATTATTTACAGTTTATCTTTACATGCCGTCACATGTCGTCACATGTAACATTTGTGTCAGTGCTTAGGGTGAAATCAACATCATAATTAATGACACAAATTAGCGATAAACATGATGAAAGCATATAAATTTTCATCATAGGGGAAAATGTTCTAATTCATGCAAGTTTACGAGGTTTCAAATTCTTATAATCTCAAAATTTGTTTTTAAAAGCAGTGAGAAGGGGAACAAATGGCAATGGGTGCTTATTATTTTTATTGGACAATA
Organism: Ostrea edulis; assembly: GCF_947568905.1. Lineage (NCBI taxonomy): Eukaryota > Metazoa > Mollusca > Bivalvia > Ostreida > Ostreidae > Ostrea > Ostrea edulis. The sequence goes on from NC_079171.1 coordinate 64,977,127, forward strand.
GGTCCTGTATTTAGATTTTTTCTACTGATCTGACCCTAGTTTTACTGTATGGTGACTTTCGCATAGACTGGGTCTGGTACCAATTCAATTGGGAATTTTATGTCGAAAAACTGAGCATTTTGGGAAAAGTACTTGGACAAAAAATAATGTAATGTATAAATATTCAAAGTAGGCCAACATAAGATGCCCGAGAGTTACATTAGCCAAGAATGAACTGAAAATTTCGATCTATTCTTTTTAAATGGGATATGTTGCACATGTTATTATATACCACTATTATAGATAAATTATAGTTATTTGGCCTTTTATGTATGTACCTAAAAAAAATCGTAAGGGGGGGGAGGGGGGGGGGGGGTTAAGATATGTCGTGTGTTTACATTTCATAGAGGTAAGCAAACATATATTACACAGTGTATTTCCAAGATGTCGTAACAACACATGCAGATACCATTTTTATACTCCCGCATAAAAATGCGGGCATATTACAAGTGGAATACTGTCCCACTATTTTTGAAAGAGTTACAGCTCTTAAACTTTGATTTATTTAATGCAAAATACTGTGTTATTGCAACTTTGATGAAATCCTTTTGTGGATAATCCTTTTGTGGATTGTCTTTGCAAATACCTTGATTTTGCAACTCATAGAACATTTTGTATTGCTCCCAATTATTATCCTTGGATATGGATTTACTTGTTCAAATCCATGGGGCAATAATGTATGCAGGCATATCATGTACCGGTTTAGCGATGCGCTATTTTTAAAATGCTTGGGGTTTTTTTTTTATGGAAAAGGTACAAATTTTTGTCACAATCCTCTCGTTGAAATGTTCCGGATCCGCCCGTGTACAAGGGTAATCTTCCCATTGAAAATGTTCCGGATCCGCCACTGTACAGGGGTAAACCTGAAAATATTCTGACATGATACACAATGGGGTGGGTGAGCAAATGTAGGGGAAATTTTCACGATTAGAAATGTATGCTAACAATTTGAAGTGACGGATCCAGAGGGGTGGGTCTGGGGATTTGGAACCTCTCCCTAGTCAGAAAAATTTCCTTAAAAACATGAAAATAACCGATTTTGAGGATGGACCCTCCCCCTTTGTAAATCAAAATGAATGGTAGAATTTGTTTTAAAAGGTTGGTTTTCAAACATTTATTGTCTTATCATAATCTGGCCACTAAGATTAGCAATTGGCCATCAAGAAATCGAGGTTTGTGGCCAACTAACCATTTAAGAAAAAAAGTTTGATTTTTTACCCTGACACATGCAGTACCCGCAACGTTATTCTTGACATTCCTATTGTGTTCTAACGTATGTATCCTATCGTATCGTGCCTGTATCGTATCGTGAGTGTAGCCTATCATATCGTGCCTGTATCCTATTGTATCGTGAGTGTATCCTATCGTATCGTGCCTGTATCCTATCGTATCGTGAGTGTAGCCTATCGTATTGTGCCTGTATCCTATCGTATCGTGAGTGTATCCTATCGTATCGTGTGTGTATCCTATCGTATTGTTCGTGTATCCTATTGTATCATGTTTTGCATTTATCAGGTCTATGGCGTATCATATTTGGCGTGTGTCAGCTAGGTTTTCCGTTTATCGTGAAAATCTTTTATCGCGTAGCCTTGGAAACTATCGGGATCGTATTATATTAAATCTAATGAAAAAGTACGATACTTTCCAAAAGCTTTATTTGTTTTGTTAAAGAAGCCATTTTTAGGAATCGAGGAAAGACAGTATATTTGAAGGAGAACATAAAACTGTCAATTTTAAGGCAGAAGAAGAGCTATTTGTCTGTCCAGAGAGGGTGAAAATTTATCACAATTTCATTCCACATAGTCTGGAAAGCAGGTAGTGGTTTGCCGAGGACAGTAAATCTGAAAGCTTCTTCACCTGAAGTTGATAAACATTTGCTTGTCTCTTGTTTCACATTTGATATGATACACATCGGAATAAGAGAGACATCTAGTTAATTCGCTGTCATCATCATCATCATCCAGTTTATTTGTTGATCAGGCCATCAATTAATCCTCTGTTGAGGGTGGGGCCTGACTGTCCAGTCTTGATCTAAGTCTTCCTCTCCATTCCTGTCTGTGATGAGGGTTGACGGAATCCATACCCAGGGTTTTCCTATCCCACAACACGACATCCTCCCAAGACAGTTTAGGTCTGCCAGTGGTCCTCTCCGCTGGTATGTTCATTGTCGGACTAGAGCAATCCAGCCAGTGCATGCGCTCAACGTGCCCCAGCCAATGCAGTCTGCTCTTCTGCATGATGTCTGCGAGGCTTTTTAAGTTGACTTGAGCGAGGAGGGATTCAGACAGAATGGTTTGCCCAGGCTTCACCAAACAGATCCATCTTATCATTGCTTTGTCATTACACTGCAGTTATACTAGTGTTAGCAGAAACAGCACAAGTTTCGGAGCCATACATAAGCACACTTCTGACACATGAGGAGTATACACACCCTCTAGTAGCTGTTGGTAGGTGCTTTTTGGTTAGGATTGGTAGCAGCTCTCTGAACTGTTTCCAGGCAGCCTTGCAATGTGTAGCTGCTGCGAGTTCACAGCCTCCACCTGATGACAGCATGTCGCCCAGGTAGCAAAAGTCTTTCACTGCTTCAAGCGTGCTGTCACCAATACCAACCTCCGTCATTGGTCTGCCATCTGTTGGTCTTATAGTGAGGATCTGCTTTGAGAGGGACCCTCTATGCCACTGCACTTTTTGTGCACCCATTCTGAACAGTGTGTGCAGAGGATTGAGTTGCTGCCTGTTCCACTCAGACATACAGAACAGGGGTGTTTGACTGTTTTCCTCAATAAGTCGAAGTTGGGACCAGCGATCATGACCTTGGTCTTACCCATGTCAGGGCTTGCAGCTAACTTTTTATGTCACCAGTCCAGCCGGACTGATGGGGTATAATTTTAACCAGTCCGCAGAAAAAATTACCAGTCCAACAGAGTTTTCCAGAAATAATCAAATATATTTTGTTGATATCATTAAAATGAAATTTAACTCATTATGCCTTAGACAATATTGTAACACTTAAATGTGGAATTTATCAGTCTATGCGAAAGACATCGGACCGTCAGACCTGACCGATGTGCAGTGCCTAAGGTCCGATGCGTCATTTTTTACACCGGATCGGTATGTCCGATGTCTCACTGTCCGGTTTTGAGCTTTACTATTTTGACGCGGAGTCATTTAAATGTTTGTTATAAGTAAAAACTATCACACAAATCCAAATACGTAAATGAATATGATTAAAACCGCATGGACTGTCTAAAGTATTATGCGGGAAGGATCCCTGGTATAGTATTACTGGTATAATAAATAAGATTTCCTTGGTTTTGCATTTTCACTTTTATACATTAGGTTTTTCGGTCTGACAAAATTTGGTTCGGTCCGGTGTGTTCATTGATTACACAGGACCGAATGTCCTGTGTTGTCAAAAAAACTTTCGCATAGACTGATTTATATTTACGAATCAGATTCGTCCGGTTGATTAAACAGATCGAAGCATGCCAAATGTGTATGAAATTTCATATTAAGTATATTTTCCAAAATGATGCTTTAGAAAATTAACCAGTCCCATCAGACTGACTAAAACAAATGTCAGTCAGTCCGCCAGACTTTTAGCCAGTCACAGACTGACGGACATATGTTAATTTCGAGCCCTGCATGTTTACTCTGAGACCCTTCTCCTCCATGCTACTCTTCCATCTGTCCAGACGTACCTTGAGTGATTCAAGCGAGGTGTCAATTATTGCCAGGTCATCAACATATAGGAGCTCCCACGGGCAACTGGTGCGAAATTCTAGTGATAGAGCCTCGAGGACAATGATGAATAGAAGGGGACTTAAGACCGATCCCTGATGGATGCCCACTCCAACTTCAAATTCATCGCTGTAGCTGTTACCGACTCGTACCCTACTACGAACATTGGTGTACATAGACGTCACTACTTGAACCAGCCATTCCGTAACTCCCAACTTACGCAGGACCCACCAGATGACCTTTCTCGGGACACGGTTGAAAGCATTTTCCAAGTCTACAAATGTCATGTTTGCTGCCTGATGTTTCTCCATGACTTGGCATATGATGAAGATTGCGCCTGTGATGCTCCTAACGGGCATGAAGCCAAATTGCATGTCATCAATCTGTACTTGTTGTCTGATCAGCTGCTCAACAACTCTTTCCCAGACTTTCATGACCTGATCAATAAGTCTGAGTCCACGGTAGTTACCTCTGTTTATCGCATCCCCTATACCTTTGTACAGGCTGACTATAAAGCTCTCTTCCCATTCCGCAGGTATGCACCCCTCTCTGATGATGGCTTCAATCAGTTCCTGCACCAGACTTGCCCCCATGCAGTTCACCTGTTGATTTCAGCAACTATACCAGATGGTCCTGCTGCTGTGTAATCTATATATTAAACATTAGGTGACAATATAAGTTTTTGAATCATTGGCTGAGAAAATTCATATAGATATCAAATAATGAATTGAAAACCATATATAGTTTAGTTTTCTGAATTTAGCTGTGATGGCAAAAAAGAAAAAAAACCAATAGTATTACAAATATTGAAAAAAACACACCATTGCAACCATGTATTAAAGAAATTGCGTGTATCCTATCCTATTGTGCGTGTATCATGTTCTATCGTTTATCATGTCAAGAATAAGGTTGCGGGTACTGTATGATATGTGCATGTACTCTATACAGCCCCTGCTAATTCTGATTTTCAATTCTTTCAATATTTTGATTATTTTCTTTGACCGCCGCGGTGGCCAAGAGGTTAGAGCGTTCGCCCCGCATGTGATAGGCCGGGGTTCGGATCCCGGCCATGACAGACCCAAGTCGTTAAAACAGGTAGTGATAGTTCCATCGCCAAATGCTCGGCATCAGGTGTGAATGTCATGGGTCCTTGGAGATGACCTTAAAAACGGATGTCCCATGTCCCAGTAGGTGTGGCACGATAAAGAACCCTCACAGCTCAATGGCCGTAAGCGCCGAGCATAGGCCTAAATTTGAAGCCCTTCACCGGTCTTGGTGTCGTCTCCATATGAGTGAAAAATTCTTGAGCATGACGTAATCATAATCTGTATGATGAAACAGTACTTTCAGTACTTTGATTATTTTCTTCTGTATGATGAAACAGCCCACAGGGGACAAGGAGAAAGAAAAGAAGAAGAAGGAAACAATCTTAGACCTGGCCAAATATTTGGACAAGACAATTAGGGTCAAGTTCAGCGGGGGAAGAGAAGGTACGGGACTCCATGAGATTGATTTATTTATTTCCACGATAACATTTATTTATTTCCACGATAAGATTTTATTTCCATGATAACATTTATTTATTTTCACGATAAGATTTATTTATTTCCACTATAACATTTATTTATTTCCACGATAAGATTTGTTTATTTCCATGATAAGATTTATTTATTTTCACAATAAAATTGTTTTATTTCCATGATAAGATTTATTTATTTCCACGATAAAATTGATTTCCACGATAAGATTTATTTATTTCCACGATCATAAGTTTTGTTTATTTCCACGATAAGGTTTATTTATTTCCATGATGAGATTTATTTATTTCCATGATAAGATTTATTTCCATGATAGGATTTATTTCCATGAAAAGATTTATTTATTTCGAAAGGATGGGTGGGAGTTTCAGGGGCACTCCAAAAAAGGTGAATATTTGTACAGTGAAACCTGTCTAATCCAACATTCACAGGGAGACAAAGTTTTTGTCAGAATATGCAGTGTATCTGAATATACAGGCTTCAGGGACACACAAAAGATATAAATATTTGTACAGTGAAACCTGTCTAATCTGACATAGTAACATGTGATTAAAAGAATCTTCCATGGTTTGTGGCTGGATATGATTATCATCCAATTCATTATAGTGATAGAAAAACACACAACTCGTTGGGTATAAATCATATCAAACCACAAACATTTACACATTTTGATTGGACAACTGCTGGCGTGCTGAAGGGTTATGACCCCTTACTGAATCTGGTATTGGATGACACAAACCATTGGAGATTCTATACTTACCTTTTGCTCCATTTATTTCATTACTTTAGAACTTGTTGATAATTTGATTTGATATTGAGATGAGACATTTTGATTGGACAGCTGCTGGTGTGCTGAAGGGTTACGACCCCTTACTGAATCTGGTATTGGATGACACCACGGAGTATCTTCGAGGTAATGTAATTTTTAATTTATTTATTCATTTTTGATTAGATTTAATTAAGGAGGTATGCTACACAAGAGAAGTTTGATATGGATGAAAAGGGAGGATATTTACAACAACATTTTGAAATTGAAAACTTTCAAATTTTCTTTTTTTAGTCAAAAAATGCAGTTTCAGTAGAAAGCAATCGAAAAAAAAAAATTCAAAACCCCTGCTGGACTCCAATACGCAATCTACAGTTCAGCAGTCGACGTGCTAACCAACTGAGCTACTCAGCTAGGTGATGATTTTAGAAATGAATAGACAAATATTATTAATATTTATATTTACCTCCATGTTTTAAAAGAAAGTCAGCCATTATGACGATGTAGAGTATCCCCTTAATCAACATAATCTTTCTTTGTTGTTTTATTGGGCAATGAAGGTAGCTAGCATTGCAAAAAAACAAAAATCATGAATGTTTTTTCTGCAATGATTGCTACATGTACCTTCTTCACCCAATAGAACAACAAAGAAAGACATTTTATTGTTCATATTTAATTTCTGATGTGTATTTATGAATAATATAAACTAGATTTAAGTTCTGAGATATATCGTTGACGATTTTTGTTGCTTTTAAATGGAACCGCCAATATAACCTTTGACTTTGACAAAGCTCCATATTTGGTACCAATCAACCTATAAATTTTCTACCAACTGACTTGTTTTGTGACAGCATTATAACACATTCACTGAAAAATTCATCTAGAAGCCTTCATTGTCTCACAGTTATTGATTTATCTCCTTTTCAGTGTGTTGATAATGTGACATACATATTGATATATGATTTAGATCAACCGACTAAGCTATATAAATACAAATATCCATTATCGTACCACCAGGGTCACGGTTAGCTGTGTTCTAGTGAGATTCAGTACACCACACTATACTTTATGGATGTGCCAAAATACAAATATCCATTATCGTACCTAGAAGAAGCGCTAAAATCAAGATTATGTCATTTAATACATTATAGTTCTACTGAAAGCCTTGCATGTCCTATAAGCCACTTACAGTGTATGTGTAGACTATGGAAATGTGGCTTAGATATCAGGTAGTTGAATGTGGCTTAGATATCAGGTAGTTGGATTCTAGGTTATGTGTTTGGCATCAGTGCAGGGCTCGATCAACATGAACTTTTTTTCCTGCTTGTCCATTTGGACAAGGGACAAAGATATTTATTTGTCCGAACTTCAACTTCACTTGTCCGAAAAATTTTCAAAAAAGGATCTAATATTGTCAACTTGAAAACTGTATTTAATTTATATAGTCTATTTTTATATCTGCTTGATTGATTTTTTTTTAAATCTTATTCTCTTGATAAAAACAACAAACACATAAAACAAAATTTTATCTAGACTTCCTATCTTGAATCAGTGACTTCGTAAGATCCATGGATGATTGAAAGTAGTACGCAATAAGTGAACACCAATCCCGATTGAGTTTGACTCAGCTACATGTAGTTTACATAACGATTGATATCGGGATCGAAGTTCATTTTCCATACATTACACATGTACTTCCGACTCTGAACTACCGATAAACTTTTCACAAAATTGTTTGGAGACTTCTTTACATAAAAAAAGTGCCCATCAATATTCACTTGTCCGAAATGTTTTTCCACTGGTACCAGACAAGCGGACAAACGTTAATGTTGACCCCTGCATTAGTCTGAGAAATAGTTACTCATGTCGAGACATCACCAGCTGTAGGTGAAGCACCATAAACCTACACAACAGTGAGGTGTCATTAACGCCCGTCGTTAGTACGGTATTTAAGGACACTGAACTCTAGAGCCATGTGTTTGACAAAAGAGTCGCTACTGAAAGATGTGACTAAATGGGGCATTCGTTAGCATGAGGCACCATGTCACAGCAGGTGTGGCATGATAAAGATCCCTCCCTGTTCAAAGGTGATGAGCATTTGAGCATAGGGTTGAATTTTACTGCCCTTCATCGGCAATGGTGACATCTCCATATGAGTGAAAGATTCTCAAGTGGGACAGTAAACAATATACAATGAACCGACTATCAATTCTGGCATCAAACCAAGCCATATACAATCAATCAACCGCCTTCACCTGATAGATTGATTGTGTAACGTCCCTCTTGAGAATATTTCGCTCATATGGAGACGTAACCACTGTCGGTAAAGGGCTGCAAAATTTAGAACTATGCTCGGCACTTATGGCCATTGAGCAGGGAGAGATTTATCGTGCCACAACTGCTGTGACACAGGACCTCGTTTTTTTTGCAGTCTCGTCCGAAGGACCGCTCCATTTAGTCGCCTTTTGCGATAAGCAAGGGGTACTGAGGAGCTAACCCGGATCCCCACGAGACTCACCTGATACAAACTTGCACTACTGCACTAGTAGCAGGTGCTTTCTTTGTTGTCAGGAGGTACTGAGTTACCCCGATACCTATAACACTGGTCAGTGTGACTGCCCAGTCCCTGGGCACCGGACATTAAAAGTAATAATCTTAGATATGCCACTTCTTGATCACGGTAGCCAGTTCGTGATTAAGAACCCTCAGTGCTATGGTCTTCAGGACCATACACAACTCATGGTATCCCTGTATAATAAGACAACTCATGGTATCCCTGTATAATGAGACAACTCATGGTATCCCTGTATAATGAGACAACTCATGGTATTCCTGTATAATAAGACAACTCATGGTATCCCTGTATAATGAGACAACTCATGGTATCCCTGTATAATGAGACAACTCATGGTATCCTGTATAATGAGACAACTCATGGTATCCTGTATAATGAGATAATTCATGGTACCCCTGTATAATGAGACAACTCATGGTATCCTGTATAATGAGACAACTCATGGTATCCCTATATAATGAGACAACTCATGGTATCCTGTATAATGAAATAACTCATGGTATCCCTGTATAATGAGAAGTTTATGGATAGGATGTAAATACAACTGACAAAAGCAGAAAGAGGTGGAGGGGGTATCATATTGTTAACAGAGCAGTGGAGGAGGGTATCATATTGTTAACAGAGCAGTGGAGGGGGTATCATATTGTTAACAGAGCAGTGGATGAGGGTATCATTGTTAACAGAGCAGTGGAGGGGGTATCATATTGTTAACAGAGCAGTGGAGGGGGTATCATATTGTTAACAGAGCAGTGGAGGGGGTATCATATTGTTAACAGAGCAATGGAGGGGGTATCATATTGTTAACAGCAGTGGAGGGGGTATCATATTTTATTGTTAACAAGCAGTGGAAATGGGAGACAAAACTACATCCCCTCCTCCATTCATCATAGAGCTGAAATCTTGCAGGGTATAGACAACTGGTTGTATTAGAAGTACACTGTCTTCAATCTCTCTATTTACAGACTGTTAGCAATCTCTGTATTTACATTGTATACAATCTCTCTATTTACACTGTATACAATCTCTCTATTTACAGACTCTGTATACAATCTCTCTATTTACACTGTATACAATCTCTCTATTTACAGACACTGTATATATTCTCTCTATTTACACTGTATACAATCTCTGTATTTACACTGTATACAATCTCTCTATTTACACTGTATACAATCTCTCTATTTACAGACACTTTATACAATCTCTCTATTTACACTGTATACAATCTCTGTATTTACACTGTATACAATCTCTCTATTTACACTGTATACAATCTTTCTATTTACATTGTATACAATCTCTCTATTTACACTGTATACATTCTCTCTATTTACATTGTATACAATCTCTCTATTTACAGACACTGTATATAATCTCTGTATTTACACTGTATACAATCTCTCTATTTACACTGTATACAATCTCTCTATTTACACTGTATACAATCTCTTTATTTACACTGTATACAATCTCTCTATTTACATTGTATACAATCTCTCTATTTACACTGTATACAATCTCTATTTACAGAATATACAATCTCTATTTACAGTGTATACAATCTCTCTATTTACAGACTCTGTATACAATCTCTCTATTTACACTGTATACAATCTCTCTATTTACACTATATACAATCTCTGTATTTACATTGTATACAATCTCTCTATTTACACTGTATACAATCTCTCTATTTACAGACTCTGTATACAATCTCTCTATTTACACTGTATACAATCTCTCTATTTACAGACACTGTTTATATTCTCTCTATTTACACTGTATACAATCTCTGTATTTACACTGTATACAATCTCTCTATTTACACTGTATACAATCTCTCTATTTACACTGTATACAATCTCTCTATTTACACTGTATACAATCTCTCTATTTACACTGTATACAATCTCTCTATTTGCACTGTATACAATCTCTCTATTTACACTGTATACAATCTCTCTATTTACACTGTATACAATCTCTCTATTTACAGACACTGTATATAATCTCTGTATTTACACTGTATACAATCTCTGTATTTACACTGTATACAATCTCTCTATTTACACTGTATACAATCTCTCTATTTACACTGTATACAATCTCTCTATTTACACTGTATACAATCTCTCTATTTACACTGTATACAATCTCTCTATTTACACTGTATACAATCTCTCTATTTACACTATACAATCTCTGTTTTTACACTATATAATCTCTCTATTTACACTGTATACAATCTCTATTTACACTGTATACAATCTCTCTATTTACACTGTATACAATCTCTCTATTTACAGACTCTGTATACAATCTCTCTATTTACACTGTATACAATCTCTCTATTTACAGACACTGTATACAATCTCTCTATTTACAGACACTGTATACAATCTCTCTATTTACACTGTATACAATCTCTCTATTTCTACTGTATACAATCTCTCTATTTCCACTGTATACAATCTCTCTATTTACACTGTATACAATCTCTCTATTTACACTGTATACAATCTCTCTATTTACACACTCTGTATACAATCTCTCTATTTACAGACACTGTATACAATCTCTCTATTTACACTGTATACAATCTCTATTTACACTGTATACAATCTCTCTATTTACACTGTATACAATCTCTCTATTTACAGACTCTGTATACAATCTCTGTATTTACACTGTATACAATCTCTGTATTTACACTGTATACAATCTCTCTATTTACATTGTATACAATCTCTCTATTTACAGACTCTGTATACAATCTCTCTATTTACACTGTATACAATCTCTCTATTTACACTGTATACAATCTCTCTATTTACACTGTATACAATCTCTCTATTTACAGACTTTGTATACAATCTCTCTATTTACAGACTCTGTATACAATCTCTCTATTTACATTGTATACAATCTCTCTATTTACACTATATACAATCTCTATTTACACTGTATACAATCTCTCTATTTACACTGTATACAATCTCTCTATTTACACTGTATACAATCTCTCTATTTACACTATATACAATCTCTCTATTTACACTGTATACAATCTATCTATTTACACTGTATGCAATCTCTATTTACACTGTATACAATCTCTATTTACACTGTATACAATCTCTCTATTTACATTGTATACAATCTCTCTATTTACACTGTATACAATCTCTATTTACAGAATATACAATCTCTATTTACACTGTATACAATCTCTCTATTTACAGACTCTGTATACAATCTCTCTATTTACACTGTATACAATCTCTATTTACATTGTTTATAATCTCTCTATTTACACTGTATACACTCTTTCTATTTACAGTGTATACACTCTCTCTATTTACACTGTATACAATCTCTCTATTTACACTATATACAATCTCTCTATTTACACTGTATACAATCTCTCTATTTACACTGTATACAATCTCTCTATTTACACTGTATACAATCTCTCTATTTACACTGAATACAATCTCTCTATTTACAGACACTGTATACAATCTCTCTATTTACACTGTATACAATCTTTCTATTTACAGACTCTGTATACAATCTCTCTATTTACACTGTATACAATCTCTCTATTTACATTGTATACAATATCTCTCTATTTACACTGTATACAATCTCTCTATTTACACTGTATACAATCTCTCTATTTACACTATATACAATCTCTCTATTTACACTGTATACAATCTCTCTATTTACACTATATACAATCTCTCTATTTACACTGTATGCAATCTCTCTATTTACACTATATGCAATCTCTATTTACACTGTATACAATCTCTCTATTTACACTGTATACAATCTCTCTATTTACACTGTATACAATCTCTCTATTTACACTGTATACAAACTCTCTATTTACACTGTATACAATCTATCTATTAACACTGTAGACAATCTCTCTATTTAAAGACACTGTATACAATCTCTCTATTTACACTGTATACAATCTCTCTATTTACAGACACTGTATACAATCTCTCTATTTACACTCTATACAATCTCTCTATTTACACTGTATATAATCTATCTATTTACAGACTCTATATACAATCTATCTATTTACAGACTCTGTATACAATCTCTCTATTTACACTGTATACAATCTCTCTATTTACATTGTATACAATCTCTCTATTTACACTGTATACACTCTCTCTATTTACACTGTATACAATCTCTCTATTTACACTGTATACAATCTCTCTATTTACACTGTAGAGAATCTCTCTATTTACAGACTCTGTATACAATCTCTCTATTTACAGACCCCGATCTATATTCAATCTCTCTATTTACAGATCCCAATCTATATTCATTCTCTCTATTTACAGACACTATATTCAATCTCTCTATTTACAGACCCTGATCTATATTCAATCTATTTTCAAACCCTGATCTATATTCAATCTCTCTATTTACAGACCCTGATTTCTATTCAATCTATTTACAGACCCTGATCTATATTCAATCTCTCTATTTATAGACCCTGATCTATATTCAATCTCTCTATTTACAGACCCTGATCTATATTCAATCTCTCTATTTACAGACCCTGATCTATATTCAATCTATTTTCAGACCCTGATCTATATTCAATATATTTTCAGACCCTGATCTATATTCAATCTATTTACAGACCCTGATCTATATTCAATCTCTCTATTTACAGACCCTGATCTATATTCAATATCTCTATTTACAGACCCTGATCTATATTCAATCTATTTTCAGACCCTGATCTATATTCAATCTCTCTATTTTCAGACCCTGATGATCCGTACAAACTGACGGAGGACACGAGGACACTGGGTCTGGTCGTGTGTAGGGGGACCTCAGTCGTACTCATCTGTCCGTCCGACGGCATGGAGGCCATTGCCAATCCGTTTGTTCAACAGGAAGGGTAGATAATGAAAGTAGATAAAAGGTCAAGGACATTGTACTTTCTGTTTTGCAAGAGACTTGTAAGATGTGTAAATATGGATGGAACATGGCAGCATGTGTTGATGAGAGATGTATATTGTTTGTCAGGGATGTAAAGTCGGGGAGGGGGGAGGGTCCAGATTGTGACTTGTTTTATAATAATCTTAGGACTAGCATCTAGTACATTACATGTGTCTGTATGAGGATCAAGTTCTGTGGTTCAGGGGGGGGGGGGGGGGGGTGTTGATTCCTTTTTTGTGAACTGGAAATTCTAGGGTATTATTTATACCCACAAGATCCCAGGATTATTGCAACATCGATGAATTCAAAGCATTTCATCACGATTAAGAGATAGCACACTCTGTCTGTTGATGAAGTTTTGATTGTTTATTTGCATCATGGTGTATTTTGGACTCTCTAATATGCTTATTATGTATACCTGAAAAAGCTGTTCATGATAACCAAACTTCATTATAGATTAAAACACAGTCATTGCAAACCTTCAGTGCCAGCAAAAACAGTTCATTATAACCAAACTTTGTTACAGTAAAATGCAGTTATAGTGAACCTCCAGGGCCAGCAAAAACAGTTCATTATAACCAAACTTTGTTACAGTAAAATGCAGTTATAGTGAACCTCCAGGGCCAGCAAAAACAGTTCATTATAACCGAACTCCATTATACAGTAAAACATGGTTAAAGTGAACCTCCAGGGCCAGCGAAAAACAGTTTGTTTTAACCAAACTTTATTATATCAAATGACAAATTTCGTTATTTTCTCTCAATAAGTGTGAATTCATTATGAGGATATTTTGCTCTTAGAAGTGATAAAAAGAAAATATTGTACATACTCTCTGAAAAAGGATACCTGTCCATTGAAGTCTTGCCACACCGATACACACTCTCTCTGAAAAAAATTGTAAGTGATATACAGAAAATTGGAAGCTTTTATATGCTCTATTTTCCTTTTACTAATTGATTTTTCATTTCCCTCACCCTATATATTACCAATTTGACGTACGGAATATTTCATTACGTATTCACTTGTAATCGACAACTGAAAGCACCTTTATCCAATGGGGATTGAATAAAGTTATAATTCATTTAATGGGCGGTATACACTGCATACATCAATCTCTACATGCTAGTATCACATGTATATGCTGGTCAGGAGTTTTGAAAAGTACCTTGATTATTTAGCCTGCAAGAATGAAAATAAACCCATCACCACACGCTAGTATCATGCACTGGTCAGGAGTTTTGATAAGTACTTTGGTTATTTAACTTGCAAGTAAACTCATATTACAATCAAAGTACTGAAAGTACAAAAATGTTTTTGAATGCTAACTGATCATTGAACGTCGTATCATTTCATGACTTGATTGGTACTAATCAGAGAAAGTGTAATACATGTATGTGTTGTGTATCTTAGAATCATGGTACACAATGATTTGACATATTGGGACCCTCTAGTTCATTTGTCATCCGCTCTGCGTTTCAGATTCAGTCATTGTTTGATTGTATATGTGCATTACCTGAACAAACATCATGTGTAATTTTTGTCATTGTGAACTTGTATGTTGTTGCACAGAAGATCTTTGTTTTTTTGTTTTTTTAAATCTTAGACAGGGAAAATAAATGAAAGTTGAGATATTGTTTTACTGCCTTGTGATTAATACATATTCAAGAAGAATGTTGATCATTTCCACAACTGATGAGAATGAAACTAATGAAATCTGAAGTTTCACATTGTGTTGTACAGGTTCTTCAAAACTTAAACATAGTTTTCACTTATAGAGTATTAGTTTCATTGAGTCCAGAGAAAAACTTAAGCATAGTTTTCACTTTTAGAGTATTAGTTTCATTGAGTCCAGAGAAAACCTTAAGCATAGTTTTCACTTTTAGAGTATGAGTTTCAGTGAGTCCAGAGAACAACTTAAGCGTAGTTTTCACCTTTTGAATATGAGTTTCTGTAAGTCCATAGAAAAAAATGTAGTCATAATGTTCACCTTTTGAGTGTTAGTTTTTGTGAGTCCAGAGAAAATCTTAAACACAATATTTAGCCTTTTAATGAGTTTCTGTAAGGTCTGAGGAAAACATCATCATAATTTTCACCTTTTGAGTTCGAATTTCTGCGTGTTCAGAGAAAATCATAATCACAATATTTAGACTTCGAATGAGTTTCTGTAAAGTCTGAGAAAAAAACCCACAATTTTCACCTTTAAGTGAGTTGATGTAAGTTGAGAGAAAAACTTTGTAATGTTCAGCTTTAGGGTGTGAGTTTCAGTGAGTGCAAATAACATCTTCAGAATCTTCATAAAAATAATTGATGCGTGATAATTAAGCTGAATTCTGTGCAACACACACGACTTCATTATATGTTTCAGAAAATGTTTTGCTAATATGCTCTCTTTGATGATAGTTTAATTGTTCTAAAACCTGTTTTCACATTATAGAGCATAATAAAGATGTATAAGATAATGTAAAAATACATGGAAATATTCCGATCTAGTGATCAGTCATCCAAAAATTACTTTGTTAAACACCACTCTGATTCCACGCGAAAGTACTCTGAAGTTGATATAAGAAAAAATATGCTGGAGTTCCTCATTGGCAATATCTTTGTAGTCTTTGGTAATTAGGTCTTCCAACAGTCTGTTGGAATCCCCATGGGCACGGATTGTGCTCCGTTGTTAGCTAACCTGTTTTATCTTCTAATTAAGCAGAGTTTATTCAAAAGCTTATACATGAGAAGGAAAAATGTTGTGCTTTGGCCTTCAACTCGACATTTGGATATATCGACGACGTTTTATCTATTAACAATAATCATTTTCATTGATGTCGATTCAATATTTCCCTGTGAACTCGAAACAAAAGACACCTCAGAGTTGTCCATTCCTCCCTTGCCCCCATTAATCTTTCGACATTATTAGAAACTCGACTTTATTAGGGGGAGGAATGTAGTGCAGTCAAAATGGATTGATCAATGTGACCAAATAGAAATTTCATAAAGCACCAGACTAAATATTAACTTGAGCTTCATGTTTCATTTCCCTCCCTTTACACACTGATATAGGACCCCACCACACAGCAAAACTCTTAAAATTCTAATCCAGTCTCTCGTTAGTAGTGAGCGTTCTGATATACTGTAGAATCATTTAATATCGTGGGGGCCAATTTTCCTGGTTTGCTGAATTTTTACGGGTTCGTGGGGGCGTAATTTCGTGGATTTATATATTTGTAAGAAAGAAAACTCTGGAATATTGGATATATATTACATTTTTACAACAAAGTGTTGATCGTGTCTCATCTGACATCTGAAGTGAACAAACTGTCACATGCTTTTGTATTATGTGGACAAACTATAGTCTCACAGTTCTCTAAATGATTATATTTCAGCATAAGAAAGGGGCCTCCATGGCCGAGTGGTTAGAGAATCGCGTTCAAAATCACACGACCCCTCACCTCTGGTTCGCGCCGGTAAGTGAGAAAGTTTTCCAGTTTACTTTCGGAAGGTCGGTGGTCTCTTTCCAGGTACATTGTATCTGGGTTCTCTCTTCCACCAAGAAATCTGAAATCTTCCTGATCTAAATGTATACATGTTTACCTGATCAGGATATGGGGCTCACGGCGGGTGTGACCGGTCAACAGGGGATGCTTACTCCTCCTAGGCACCTGATCCCACCTCTGGTGTGTCCAGGGGTCCGTGTTTATTCAACTATCTATTTTGTATTGCTTGTAGGAGTTATGAGATTAATCACTGTTCGTTATCTTCACCTTGCATTGCTAAATATAGAATATCACACTCTAATGTTGATCTCGGACCTGGGATTGGCCCCGAGAGTTGATATCGGCCCGAGCCCGTAGAGTGTGATGTTGTTTATATCATATACCTAAATCACAACAAGTTGATAAACATTTTTTTTTAAAATTGGGGGGGGGGGGGGGGTATTGACCCAAACATAAATACATGGTATACTGTACAACGATATTTGACTATTTTATTCCTTCAGTGAGTTTACTTTAATGGTTATGTTTCCAGTACTATTGGCATTATGAAACATGCTAAAGTCTGGGTTTTGTAGCTTTATTCCACTGCTGGTCACTATAATTGGATGATTAATCATGGACATCCCCTCATGTGGTCTAGAATTTGAACGTTTCTGAACTGCTTGGCTGAGAAACTCGTCATATCTATCGCTGTGCTGTTCATGTACATGTATATACTATTAAGCAGTTCCCAGGGGCTTGCTAATGAATATTAAAATTGGAAATAAATGAATTATTTTTATTTCTTTTTTCGGATTTACCAAACATAATGTTTTCATTATTTTCATATAATTTGTAAGAGTTGTAGAACTTTGTTTACGTGGCGTCATCGTATGAACGGGAATGTTTACAGATCTGATGCTGCTATTTATTTGCTTAGGGAATGTTACCTTATACTGAAGTAAGTTTTTTTTTTACCGTTTCCCATCTGTTTAGCATCTATAAGTCGTTGAAAAACGTCGGAAGATATTGGTTCTGCTTTTCTCGTTTTATTGCCAAGTCCTCTGCATTTTAGATTTCAGAAATCGTTTTAATTTTCTACATCAAAATTACCGTAAATTAACATTTTGATCTCCATTAGGACCGGGAATTTCTAATAATGCTTTAGTATCACCCTCCATAATCCTCCTACTGTTTTCTGTCTCCTAGAACGGTGATTGTTTTTAAATGAAGTTAAACGTGTTATTGTTCTAAATAAACAATTGTTACTTGGGTTACCCCCCCCCCCCCCCCCCTTTGCTTAGATACTCGCTACAATTTAGCGCTGTTTTTGAAAACGTTTTTATTTAATTTTTCTGCTTAAGGTAACTCCATACTCGCAGTTTTATCTGATACAAGTTTAAATTGTGTATTTATTTCCATTCATTAGAGTTAAAACTAACAAATTATCAAATAAAATACATAGGTCATCACACTTTTTAAGATGTGAGACGTACATAATCAGAATCATATATCACCGTCAGAAAATTGCAATTTTCATTAAACAGCATTATCAAAATCTCATAAAAACTGGCTATGACGATATAGTAGTATTCATAACAATTTCATGAAACTGTATCTTCACAAAAATATACAAAATGTATGTAAAAAATAAGGGAAATCATTGCATAATAGACTTGATAAAGAAATCAATAGAAACAGAGTTATTGCCTTTGGATTCAATATTTTGAAACGTATCATTGATTATTCATCTATAACTTAGACTTTTGAAATATTTTTTTTAAACAAGATTTTTTACAACAACTATAGGAAAAGACTCCAACAAAATTTATGTTCCTATCATGCATAAATGTAAATAAATCATTGATTTTGCAAAATCTGATGACATCACAGGAGGGTGGAATTACTTTAAATTAAATTTTGTCGTGGAAGAAAGTATTATATTTGAAAAAAAATTTGTCTAACATCATTTTTTCATGTAGTTATGTTAGATTTCAAAAGATTAAAGAAGAAATAGCTATTTGAAATTTGAGGGCGAGACAGCCCCTTGACAACGGGCCGAAACAGAGATATCTCGGCCCTTAGGGCGAGACAGCCCTACCTACTTGCAGCTGTCTCACCCTAGCCAAGATAGGTGTATCAGGGCTGATACACTACTAGGTATATGATATAGTGGATTACACAGAAATTGCTCTTATGTGTCCATTGTTTAGACAGTGTGCATAAAATAAACAGCCAAGGCATTTCATTATTCGATATGTCTTGAAATGAAAAGGGTTTAGAGTTTTATGCTCTAAAGAATTTTCCATACAATTTCAGTCTTTGTGTCATAAAGCAAGATTTCTAATATGAGAAACCGCTGCGGTGGCCGAGAGGTTAGAGCGTTCGCCCCACATGCGGAAGGCCGGGGTTCGAATCCCGGCCTCGACAGACCTAAGTCGTTACAACAGGTAATGACAGTTCCATCACCAAACGCTCGGCATCAGGTGTGAATGTCACGGGTCCTCGGAGATGGCCTTAAAAACGGATGACCCGTGTCATAGTAGGTGTGGCACGCTAAAGAACCCTCACTGCTCAATGGCCGTAAGCGCTGAGCAGAGGTCTAAATTTGAAGTCCTTCACCGGTCTTGGTGACGTCTCCATATGAGTGAAAATTTCTCGAGCGAGACGTTAAGCAAGCTACAATCAATCAATCCTGTATGAGAATGAATTTTAACTAACCTTGGGCCATTGTGGACAACTCTTTATTGAACTGAATTTTATATACCGCAGCAGTGTTGATGACAAGTGACGTGTGTTGACTCAGAAAATACAAAAATGTTATTTTATCACTTAATATCATTGCCTATATTATTATTGGAATAACTAAGGGATCACGGCTGTTGCGACCGATCAACAGGGAGTGCTTACTCCTCCTAGGCACGTGATCTGGTGTGTCCAGGGGTCTGTGTTTGCCCAAATATCTATTAGGTATTGCTTATAAGAATTATAAGATTGATATCTGTTTGTTATATTGGCCTTTCACAATGAATGACAAGGTTCCAATTTATGCGATTAATCAGGAATCGGACGACAAAAGTAGTGATATGTATCAATTCAATATACAAGCATCTTGATGTATCAATTCAATGAAAGGCGAAAATAACGAACAGTGATCAATGTCATAACTCCTATAAGCAATACAAAATAGAGAGTTGGGGAAAGACGGACCCCTCGACACACCAGGGGTGGGATCAGGTGCCTAGGAGTAGTAAGCATCCCCTGTTGATCGGTCGCACCCGCCAAACATCTTCATGTTATGTAAATGTTCAAATTAGGTCTTCCCTGAGTCTTTGGATGGTCATGACGCGGAATATATGCAGGTGATAATAAGTATGGAAAGTTGACGACGGAGGAGCTGAAATCATCCCGTTTATCATACAGTTTGAGTTGTTAGTTTACCGTTAATATTCATTTTCAATAAAATATCTCAATATGAGGCAGATGTGAAGGAATATGAATTGTTACGAAATCCTAGCACAGAATATAATTATGCACATGTAGGGTAGATTAGGCAATATCAAAAGAGTCTTGAATGGTGCACATAGCTATCATTAAAGAGAAGTGACCCAAAATTGAATATTATTTTCTTTATTCATTTGACGACGTGGTTGTGAATCAGTCGATGAATTTTTGCTTATCTGGGATCGTCAGCTGTTTGGTTTCTGAAAGATTCGGACGATTTCTTATCTATGTTGTAATTGTCATTTTTATCTCGTCTGTATGCATATATATAACACATACAAGTTGTCCTTTCCATATTTCATACACTGCATACGTCTTACGATTTTGAAAGCTTGTATCATAGGTAAGAAATTAATTTCATCGGGATGTCCTTTCTCCAAAAGCTTCGGTTTTCACATGCAGAACTATTTGCCAATATAATGTAGGTATTCGATTACACGTGATTATAAGGTTGTGATGAATACGGGATTTTTCTACCCGTCAGACTTGAGTGAAGGTTCAGTTATTTAGAATTGTTGTTACATTTCCTACATCAGGGGCACAATGAATACTACCTATATGCTTATTTGTGAAATAAAAGATACTATTATCAATTTTGATTTAGAGGTCATCCAGTTTTGATAAATTTAAAGGTTTGCTTAAGGCGCGCGGTTCTTGAATGGTAAATGACGACTATATAACTATAGAGGAAATCCATATGATGAAAGTGACATTTTTTCCCCATTCCATGGTGTGGTTTTAGCTTTCTGTATGTTGAAAAAAGACCAACAAGGTTGCTCATTATAATTATCAATGAAAATAAAAATGTTCTTCAGGACAGCGTTTGTAAAGAGTAGATTTGTACTTGCGTACTATGATAACGATTTACATACTGATCAAAACATAGCATTCACGGTGGGTGTAGTCGGTCGACAGGGGTTGCTTACTCCTCCTAGGCACCTGAACCCACCTTTGGTGTGTCCAGGGATCCGTGTTTACCCAACTATCTATTCTGTATTGCCTATAGGAGTAATGAGATTGGTTACTGTTCGTTATATTCACCTTTCATACGGATGTATATGTAATTGTTGTTATAAAATTTAGAAATTCATTTCAAAATTAAGGATTATCTCCCTCATGCATAGCTCTTATCCTTAGACGAATTTGACTCCTCCTTTTTTTGGCACACTGTTTTTGCCTATAATAGCTCTAAAACTTCATTGTTATTTCGGATTTCAAACATTTCGGTTGAGCATCACTGAAGAGACATGCTGGTTTTGGCTATAATAGCTCTATGACGTCATTGTTATGTCGGATTTCAAACATTTCGGTTGAGCATCACTGAAGAGATATTATTTGTCGAAATGCGCATCTGGTGCAGCAAACATGGTACCGTATACGTTTTACATACAGATGATTAATCATGGATGAACAAGTTCTTGATTACCATAGAGTTACTAATGGCACAAATACATGTATGTATTTATGCTCGGAAAAAGAAAATTATTTTATTGTATTAGCCATTTATTTCACATTATGGTTTACAGCGTAGTGCCATAAATGAGTCAACTTTCAAGCTTTACGCTACATATTTCATTGAAACATATCCTTTGTTTGAACAGGCATTCTAATCTCATTTTTGCTCATTTTTAAAAAAAAGAAATCTAAAACATTTGTTACAAAACATCTAGGTATGAAATCTATTCATGATTTTTTATTTTCTTTTTACCAATAATTGCAGAAATATGATTAATGAAACTTTAATATCAACTTTTCTAAGCATTTCATTTCCATATATATTCCTTTGTAAGAGTGAAACGAAAACATTCTTACAGTAACATGATATGTGCATGGCTGTTTAGAAAAAATAAAGATACTGATATTCTACACTGAAGACATTTCTCCTATTAATGATGTAAAAGTTCCTATAAATTGAATATTTATACGTTTATGAAAATGTGGTTGCTTTGAATGAATTATGTAGTAAAACAAGTGGAAGTTGACTCCTTTATCATACTACGCTGTAGCCTTACATCGGTTTTTACATATAGCCGCTCGGATGTGCGAATAAGAGTCTATCATGAAGAATTCACCACAAGAAAACACGAATCCCGTAATCATCGCAGAATATAACATTTTTAAAACTCAGTGCACTATTTGATTGACCATATATCACTGGTGCTTGCGTCCTTGCACTGGCTTCCAGTTGATTCCCGTGTTGAATACAAGATTTTACTACACACATACAAGGCACTAAACGGATTCCCACCAGCCTATATCAGCAACCTCATCACTGTGTACGAACCAAAACGATCTCTGCGTTCATGCAATTCAAGATTGCTAGAAAAACCACGCGTTCGTTCAAAGACCTATGGAGATCGAAGGTTTGATGTAACAGCTGCCACACTATGGAACAGTTTACCGATAGACATCCGTTTGTGTGGCGCTGTCAAAAGTTTTAAGACAAACCTCAAAACATATCTTTGTAGGAAATCTTATAACCATATTTTGTAATATATTCTTTTTTGTTAAAGTAAAGGCTGGTTTGTCGCATGAACTCGTAATGTTTAAATTGTTTTATTATATTTGGATGTTATATTTTATGCTCTGATTAATCTTATCATGTTTTACATTTTACATTGTTAAAGCGCTTAGAGTAATTACAAATTATATAATGCGCTATATAAATGCCTCACATTATTATTATTAGTACATTCATATGTCGATTTGATATATCCCTGTGAGCTCGAAATAAAGGACACCACAGAGTCGTCCACTTCTGCTTCATACTTAGATATTTTATTGAAAGTAGACATTAACGGCAAACTGACAACTCAACTACTGTATATGACAAACGGGATGATTTCAGCTTCTCCATCGTCAACTTCCCATATTTATGTAGCAATATTCCATTATCACCTGCATATGGTGTTTATATATCTCAACTGATTCGATATGCAAGAGCTTGTTCTGGGTATAGTCAGTTTTTAAATCGAGGTAAGCTACTGACAAACAAGTTGATGGTACAGGGATTTCAACAGTCTCGATTGAAGTCAGCATTTCGCAAATTCTATGGTCGTTATAACGATCTAGTTCGTCAATACAACCTCGCATTGGGTCAAATGCTGTCTGACGTGTTTCATACCGATTGTTAAGCCGTTCTTGGCACACTGATTTTGACTGCGGATAACTCCGTTTACCTGATCAGGATATGGGGCTCACGGCGGCTGTGACCGGTCAACAGGGGATGCTTACTCCCAGGGGTCCGTGTTTGCCGAACTATCTATTTTGTATTGCTTGTAGGAGTTATGAGATTGATCACTGTTCGTTATCTTCACCTTACATGTATGTAACCTGTAGTAGACGTTAGTAGATAGTTTATACACTGTAGCTTAGACTAAATAACATAAAATGGGAGGGCGGATGACGTCATGAGGTCACTGACAACCCGTGCTGCGTATCCCATCAATGTCACGTGACGTATGATTTATCTGTGTTGTCTCCAGAAGTCCCTGTTTGTTGTCTTCTTTGTTTTGTCTTTATGGGATCACTGTTGTATTCATTTTTTTCATTACCATTCAAGGCATATTTATTCAAGATTTAATAAATAGAAAAAAAAGTAAAGAGATAAATAAAATATAATTTAAAAAAAGAAATCAAAAAAAAAAAAAAAAAATCAAAAAAATTACCACAGTAACCGTAATTTGGAATTAATAATTCCCGTTTTATACATGAAAAAAATTAAGATGGTAACTGAGTTTTTTCTGGAATTGAACCTTTGTTTGAGTAAATTAAGGTTTTAGTTTGTGTTGTATATTTCTTTATAAAGGTTTCCTGATCTTCCTGACAAACGTGGCTGTGGCGGGTAAGTGGGAAATTATTACATATTTGAATCCATAACGATTACACCCATCAATTTTGATGTATGAATCATTGATACACCATTGCTCCATTTATGTATTGTGTATGAGCTGATGATTATCATGTTCTCGAGTAAATGAATATAAAAAAGAAAACTTAAACAAAACAAATCAAGAACAACAAAACAGAAAATAGAAAAGAAGCACAGAACATTTACCCCTAAACAGCGAAGTTTACATCGATTTTACGCAGGATTGTATACAGGGTTAATTTCTGTCCCCCCACACTTACTGATGACTTTGCCTCGTCCCAAATTCGACCATACGAAGTTGTATTAAAAGACAGGAGATGCTTAGCTTACTCCTCCTAGGCACCTGATCCCACCCCTGGTGTGTCCAGTGGTCCGTGTTTGCCCAACTATCTATTTCGTATTGCTTATAGGAGTTATGAGATTGATCGCTGTTCGTTATCTTCGCCTGTCACTAGAGAGAATTTGTATGTCCAGTCCTAGATTCGTCCTATGACAACGAGGGCGAAAGGGACAAAAATGAAGCGAGGCGAATATTTCCCTTCATACAATATTTATAAAGTAATTAGCCGAGCTGCAACGAAGTTGAACTCGGCTATTGATTTGGTATTGCGGGCGGGCAGGCGTGTGTGTGTGTGTGGGGGGGGGGGGGGGGGGGGGGCGTCAACAATTGGTGTTCGGATGATAACTCGAAAAGTTTACAATCTAATCAAATGAAGCTTTAATATATATTGTTGGGTACCAGGTAAGGACGACCCCTATTGATTTTGAAGAAAAATGGTCGAAGGTCAAAGTCACAGTGACGGAAAATAGAATGAAAATTTCAGGAAAATTTGGTTTCCGGATGATAACTCCGACAGTTTAAATTCGAATCAAATGAAACTTTGATATATTGTTGGGTACCAGGTAAGAAAGACCCCTATTGATTTTGGAGAAAAAAGGTCAAAGTTCAAGGTCACAGTGACCGAATATACAAAGAGAATTTCAGAAATATTTGGTTTCCGGATGATAACTCAGAAAGTTTAAATCCGAATCACATGATACTTGACGATATTGTTATGCACCAGGTAGGGCAGACCCCTATTGACTTTGGAGAAAATAGGTCAAAGGTCAAGGTCACAGTGACCGAAAATAGATTTAAAATTCCAAAAGGATTTTGGTTTCCGGAGGATAACTCGAAATTTTTTAATTTGAATCAAATAAAACTTCGATATATTGTTGGATACCAGCAAAGAAAGGCCCCTATTGATTTTGGAGAACAAAGGTCAAGGTCACAGTGACCGAATATAGATTGAAAATTTCAAACAAATATGGTTTCTGGACAGTAACTCGAAAAATTTAAAACTGAAATTAGTTCTTCACAATTATAAATATACCGCGTCATTCCTGGCTTTACAATGTATCCCATGCAACTCGGCTCATACACCCCTGGGTGCATATACTGATTTTTTTTTTTTTACATATTCATTGCTCACACTTGAATGTGAGATGAAATTTATACTTCCGTTGACAAATTTTCATGGTGTAGCATGGTGGTTTTATTCTTTTGTGAAGTATTGTGCGAATTGTGCTTATCATTTGTAATGCAATGCATGGTTTTAGATATATATTTAATCAAATATGCAAAATTTTACATGCAACATTACATATGAGTTATGAGATTGATCACTGTTCGTTATCTTCACCTTTCATGGTTGAACTTTGGAATAGTACTGAATTTTACGAAAACACAATTGAACGGCAATATTTGGAAACTGTAAATTACAAAATATTTTAAGCAATGAACTTTGGCAGTCTCAGCTAAACATATCCACAGACAATATAAATCAGCTCAGTCATTCCAACACTTTTTTCTTGAATGCCGAACTGACGAAAATTTCAATTATGAATATTCATTAAGAGACATGTCAGAGGCAACGGAATGAAGACCTATTCAGCATATGGATGATTTTGTCTGAAATGATTTTCCTTTGTCTCCGGAACTTATATCTTCTATATTAAGCGTATTTTCTTTCCCAGAGGCATTGTACTGTCTGTCATGTACAAACGGCGTATCCCCACGACATTGCCATGTTGTCCGAAAATGTGGCGACGGAGAGGTGAGTACTGAAATATAAGTTATATAAATATCATGTGGAATCTGTTAAATTCTTGTAAATATATGTGGAATCTGTTAAATTCCTGTAAATATAATGTGGAATTTGTTAAAATCTTGAAAATTTTATATGAAATCCATTAAAATCTTCAAGTATTGTTTGAAATCCATTAAATTCATGTAAATCTTACGTGGAATCCATTAAAAATTTTCAGTTTTATCTAGAATCCATTAAATTCTTAAATTTTTTATGTGCAATCCATTAAAATTTTTAAATATTATCTGGAATCCATCAAAATATGGCCTTCATGGCCGAGTGGTTAGAGCATCGCGCTCAAAATCACACGGCCTCTCACCTCTGCCGGCGCGGGTTCGAATTCCGCTCGCGCCGGTAAATGAGAAAGTTTCCCAGTTTACTTTCGGAAGGTCGGTGGTCTCTTCCAAGGTACACTGTATCTGGGTTCTCTCTTCCACGAATAAAAACTGGGCGCCACCATATAACTGAAAAATTATTGAATGCAAGGTGAAGATAACGAACAGTGATCAATCTCATAACTCCCACAAGCAATACAAAATAGATAATTGGGCAAACACGGACCCCTGGACACACCAGAGGTGGGATCAGGTGCCTAGGAGGAGTAAGCATCCCCTGTTGACCGGTCACACCCGCTGTGAGCCCTATATCCTGATCAGGTAAACGGAGTTATCCGCAGTCAAAATCAGTGTGCCAAGAACGGCTTGACAATCGGTATGAAACACGTCAGACAGCATTTGACCCAATGCGAGGTTGTATTGTCGAACTAGATCGTTATAACGACCATAGAATTTGTGAAATGCTGACTTCAATCGAGGCTGTTGAAATCCCTGTACCATCAACTTGTTTGTCAGTAGCTTACCTCAATTTAAAAACTGACTATACCCAGAATGTGTCGAAAAACATAAAAAATCAATATCAAGTTTATTTACCCTGTCTTTTCCTGTAGAAACGGAAATAAGCGCAATCAAAAACTTGTACGCACTCGTTCGAATTAATTATGCATTCCGGAAAAACATTTAGGGATTGATTCTATTGGACAGAACAGCCAATTTATAACAGTATATTTTGTCGTCTGTGAATTTAGCTCGGCTGTAAACAAGCATTGAACACTATAGTTTGTAAACCTATCTATACCTATTGTAAATTGATAATTTGTAATTGATATGAAATACTTTATTTTCAATAACTGGAATTAAATTGTTCAATCTTTGAATTGTTTTGTGATTAATTTATGCTGAGTTTATTGAGGGTTTAACAATGGCTTATGGATATTTTGTACGAAATAATAAAATTGTGATGGTTTATGAATATTGACTCTGAAATTGTTATGGCATATGAATATTTATTATGACATTATGGAATTGTAATGGTTTAGGAACATATACTATATATACTATGGCTTATGGATGCTTTTTATGGCTTATGAATATTTCCTATGGCTAATGAATACTTATTATGGCTTATGAATATTTAATACAGCTTATGAATATTTATTATGGCTTATGAATATTTACAGGTTTGTTTTACGGAAAGTCATAAGTCTGAAAATGGAGTTGTGGTCTTTGACACCGGATGTGCTAGTTCCCAGGTACGATGTTTCATTCATTGTCTGAATCATTTGTTGTTTATATTGGTATGTTGTAATCCATGTGAAATCAACAAACTTCAGTTCTTATTAAAAACAGGATTATTGCTTGATGTGGATCATTGTTACATGGACAAGTTAATGAACCAGCTTTTTCTAAAACAAATGATTTTTTTTCTTTAGAATTATCATTTCTACTGACATTTATTGAATGGTATTGTATTTTAACCTTAATTCTCAAATACACCTTTTAATTCCCAACTACGCATGGAAAACGTAATACAGCTGTTTATTCCCCTGTACATATGAAATTTGATAATATGATAATTATTTGGTTCCACTGACACATTCATGTTCAGTGTATATTGTAAAACTGAGAAACTGTCAAATGTTTGACATTTCATGTTCAGTGTATTTTGTAAAACTGAGAAACTGTCAAATGTTTGACATTTTAAATACGCATCAACTGAGAAAACTGAGCACTAATTCTTGAAAGTTCCTTGAAGTATTCTTGCGTAAAAGCGAGATGTTGCTATCATATAGCTTGGTAGAGGGGTATTAAACGGTGTACGTAGATACTGTATTGTATAGAGGGGTATTAAACAGTGTACGTAGATACTGTATTGTAATATGTAATGCTAAATCTATTGAAATTACAATGCACTTCTAGACCTGTCGAGCGAAACGTGGTCCCCACCAGTTGAAGAGTCTTAACGGCGTGGATCCTCACTATCATCATAGTCTGTGTCAGGAGTGTTGCTCATCTAATCTCTGAAACACACAGGGCTGTGGACAGCAAGGTAAGACAGGTGTATTGTAACAGGAAGGTAAGACAGGTGTATTG
The DNA here is from genome assembly GCF_947568905.1 of Ostrea edulis. Taxonomy (NCBI): domain Eukaryota; kingdom Metazoa; phylum Mollusca; class Bivalvia; order Ostreida; family Ostreidae; genus Ostrea; species Ostrea edulis. Next base: position 65,006,166 of record NC_079171.1, read on the forward strand.
TAACAGGAAGGTAAGACAGGTGTATTGTAGCGGGAAGGTGAGACAGCTGTATTGTAACAGCAAGGTGAAACAGGTGTATTGTAACGGGAAGGTGAGACAGGTGTATTGTAACAGGAAGGTAAGACCGGTGTATTGTAACAACAAGGTAAGACAGGTGTATTGTAACAGGAAGGTAAGACAGGTGTATTGTAACAGGAAGGTAAGACAGGTGTATTGTAACAGGAAGGTGAGGGAGGTGTATTGTAACAGCAAGGTGAGACAGCTGTATTTTAACAGGAAGGTGAGACAGCTGTATTGTAACAGGAAGTTGAGACAGCTGTATTGTAACGGGAAGGTAAGACAGGTGTATTCTATCAGGAAGGTAAGACCGGTGTATTGTAACAGGAGGGTGAGGGAGGTGTATTGTAACCGCAAGGTAAGACAGCTGTATTGTAACAGGAAGGTAAGACAGCTGTATTGTAACAGGAAGGTGAGACAGGTGTATTGTAACAGGAAGATGAGACAGGTGTATTGTAACAGGAAGGTGAGGGAGGTGTATTGTAACAGCAAAGTGAGGGAGGTGTATTGTAACAGCAAAGTGAGACCCCTGCATTACTAATCAGGTGATCTAATTATTGAGTTTTCTTGGCCGATGTTCATGGTTTGGCTCGACCGGGAATCAAAACATTGCTTATTCTGAACTGATACTTATTTCCCTATGAAAGGAAAATAAGATAATTGTTACTGTTTCTAATGAAGTTTGGTTATAACGAACTATTGTTTGCTGGCCTTGGAGGTTTGATATAACCATGTTTTACTGTATAAGGAAGTTTCATTATAACGAACTATTCTTCGCTGACCCTGGAGGTTTACTATAACCTTGTTTTACTGTATAATAAAGTTCGGTTATAATGAACTGTTTTTCGCTGGCCCTGGAGGTTTGCTATAACCTGTTTTACTGTATAATGAAGTTTGGTTATGCCACACTGTTTTTGCTGGTCGTGGGGGTTCACTATAACCGTGTTTTTAATTAAGATTCATAGTGAAAATTTCAAAGATGTTCCCCATTACTCCTGTGTCAAGACATATCTTAAAGCTTTTATCAAAGCCCCATTAGAACTTTAAATTCCGTCAGTTTTATTGAAGTTCACTGGATCAGGTAGCCACACTTCACTGTAGACTCTCTCAATAGTATTGTTATAATCTAAAACTACGAATCGATATCAAATATTTCCTTTTTAATTTAAGGTTATCCTTTGTCACGGGGACCCGTGTGTTTTGATTGTCGCCAGGTTGCAGATGCCAGACTTTGTGACCAAATCCGAGTCTGTGAACCAAACCAGGTAGGATTACCCGTCGAGACACATACATTTTATGTGGACATGACGAAAAACGTATCGGCCTTACATTTTGTTTGCTTTCATACCATATGTGTGGTCCAGGGCCCAGATTCACAAAACTTTCGTAAAATTTATCATAAGATACAGCAGGTGTGACCTCTCCACAGGGCATCCTTATTTTTCTTAGCCACCTGTTCCCAGTTCTGGTTTGTCAGGGGTAGGTGTTTGCCCAACTCTCCATTTTGCATTCCTTAAAAGAGTTATGATATCGATGTTTTATCTTTTAACTTTCTCAATCTCCATCAGCACATAGAACACTATATATTGGATAATATCAGAGTACTTGTCCATTCCTTGAAATGTACGACGATATTGATCTGCTAAGAATCCAGTTCAACTCAACTGGACACACCAAAGGTGGGATCAGGTGTCTAGGGGGAAGTAAGCATCCCCTGTCGACTGGTTACACCCGCCGTGAGCCCTATATCCTGATCAGATAAACGGAGTTATCCATAGTCAAAATCAGTGTGCCAAGAACGGCCTAACAATCGGTATGAAACACGTCAGACAGCATTTGACTCAATGATAGGTTGTATTAACGAACTAGAACGTTATAACGACCATAGAATTTGCGAAATGCTGACTTTCATCGAAACTGTTGCAGCTCCTGTACCATCAACTTGTTTGTCAGTAGATTGCCTCGATTTAAAAATTGACAATAAGGAGAGCGAGCTCTTACGTAGCGAATCAGTTGAGAGCTATAAACACCATATGCAGATGATAATGGAATAAAATGCCCCCCCCCCCCTCTCTCTCTCTCTCTCTCTCTCTCTCTCTCTCTCTCTCTCTCTCTCGGCACCTGGTCCCACCTCTGGTGTGTCCAGGGGTCTGTGTTTCCCCAACTCTCTATTTTGTATTGCTTATAAAAGTTATGAGATTGTCTAATATAATAATGACAAATCATAATATAAGCTACCACAATGTTTAGTTCCATAATTTGATTTTTAGAATTCAATTACCTGTCGTGAACTTTTATTGATTTAACACTTAAGAAAATAAAATTCGTGCGTACGACAGATCTGAATCTAAGTAATCGTGCAAATGGCCCCAGAACTGTACATATATATCTTCAGATGAATTATATATCTATATCAAATGTTTCAATATTGCACGTGGTATGATCGTCGATTTTCATGTTCATTAGACACTGTGTACTATAATAGTGTTTTTATTTTACATGGTACTAATATACTTCGTCATTTTCTCTAGGCTTGCTACATACAGGAAGACCAAGAATTCGGAGACAACTTGTATACATCAAGTTGTATAAATCAGCACGTAAGTAAGAGATGCCCGTATAAACCTTATAGATGTGGCATCGCTCTCAGACAACATACATACCAATATAGCACTAAACACGTAAGGCAGGTGCCCGTATAAACCTTCTAAATGTGACATCACTCTCAGGCAACATACGAGGGCGAGTCAGTAAATAACCAGCCTAACTTATTTCCGGTTGAGATCCTCCTCTTCTTTTTCAATGTAATTGCCCTCTAGTATGATGCACCTACAGTGTTCAAGTGCCATCAGCCCAGAACTGAAAAAGTCAGGGTCCTTTCCATTGACCCACTCCTTAACAGCTGTCACAACTTCTTCGTCAGACCGAAAATGACGTCCACGGGTATCATTTTTTAAGTTTTAAGTTTCAGACAACATACATACATATCTAACCATAAACAGGTAAGTAACAGTACAGACATTATAAATGTGACATCAATATCAGGCATCATACATACCAATATAGCAATAAACAGTAGCAGGTGCCCCTTTCAACACTTATAAATATGATGCCACTAGCAGACAATACACATATTTATATCCATGTAACAACAAACATGTGAGGAACAGGTACAGGTATAAACATCAAACTACCCGACATATACCTATCTATTTTCTGTACAACCTAATAATAACTAGAATCGGTTTCACTGGGGTGCTCTGCACAACACACTTACCGTTATTTTTATTTTTTTTTTACAATTCCATCGTGTTTAATCTGATTATGTTTTGCGTATATTAAGTCTTGAGTGTGTCTCGTTTTCTGTTTATCGTAAACATTGAAACATTGAAGTTTTATTAAGACTACTACTACTGATTATAACGCTAATGATAACAATAACAACAATGATAATACCATATTTATATAACACCCTTTTCATACACTATGTACGCTCAAAGGTGCCTATAATAATAAAAAGAAGCGGGTACCTTTAGAAAGTCCACACCTAATTGTATTTATGATGTGATTAGAAAATGTTGTATTGCTACATGCAATATCATTTTATGGAAAAAAGCATCTTTGTTCAAATCACTGTGATGTTTTTGTGTTGTTGATTTGAAATTATCAAAGGGCGATAACTGTATATTTTTGTTATCCATCTTGTCACTTTAGGGTAATAATTGAAGTTATATTTTGAATAGTTATGTCCCTTTAATTAGAATACCGTATTGCATTTCGATTGAATCTTTTTTACTCGGAATAGCGTATCACATGTTCACTCATTTCCTATTTTCATTTTAGGCTTGTTCCTCTAACCTTGACATCTTTGGAAGGCGATATCTCGGCAGCTGTTCAAAGTGCTGCTTACCGGATCTGTGTAATAGTCAATGTAAGAATCCAACCTACTGTCGTAGTGGCCAAAGTTCTGAACATTTAGATAAATGTCTGTATCGGGACTGTTTACATATATAGGGCTTATGGTGGGTGTGACTTTTCCCCCAGCATATACTATCCCCTGTATAAAGTCAGTTTAGAGTTTCTCCCAGGGCGGAAAAGTGTACATGCTGAAAACTTTGAATTGCATATAGTAAATACAATATGCTTCCCAAAAGACTTTAACTATCATTAGGATTTTTCGCAGAAAGTCGACCAGAAGATATGGAATCAAAATGTCTGAAAAGTGAAATAAATACACTGTATAAATAAAAATAATTTAATTTTCCCGTTTATTTAAATTCGATATTGTAAATAAAAAAACATTGACTCCTTCCCAATTACACTATTTCAAATGTTCGATACTAGTGAATAACGGCAAAGACTTGAAATGTCTGAATCAATGTTGATATACCATTACACGATTTGAATAATTTTCTTTTTAAAAAAATCATACAATGATGATTGTGATACACAAGACCCTGCTCAAAATAAAAAAAAAAAGAATTCCTTGGTCAAGATAAGCAAGAGAATTCTAGTAATAGAACTGGAAACGGATACATAGCTAAAATGTGAGAAGGGGAAAAAAGGCGTATTGTCATTTAGGGGGAAATTCTATAATGGGACGGTTTTTCCTAGGGGGAAATTGGGTCCGGGTTAATTCTTCCTAGGGGGAATTTCTATGCCAGGCCCATCTTACCGGGGGGATGTCTATCCCCGGCCCGTTTTTCTGGGGGTGGGATTCTATGCTACAACAACGGGTCCACAAAATGCACAATATGGCTGCGACCCAAAATGTTCCGTATGTGTTTTCTAACAAAAGAAAAGCGGAATTGATAGATTTCAAACTGTCCAGGGGTCCGTGTTAGCCCAACTCTCTATTTGTATTGCTTATAGGAATTATGAGATTGATCACTGTTCGTTATCTTCACCTTTCATAAAAAGCCTGGCAAGGGCGTATTATCTAGATTAGCTGTGAATATATCGACGCATTGGGAAATAAAAACAATTTGAATTCTATTCATTAGATTACTTTACGTTAAAACTTTACCTAACTTCCATAGCACAAAAAAAAATTGTGGAATTTTGTATTACAATGTCCTAGTGATTTTGAAAGAAGGATACTATTCAAAGGTTTTATTTCACATCATAAACGTAATGAATAGTATTAAATTTCGTAAGTCCTATAGATAATACAAAATATAAAGTTGGGCAAACACGGATCCCTGGATATACCAGAGATGGGATTATGTGCCTAGAAGGAGTAAGCATCCCTTGTCGATCGGTCACATCCATCGTGAGCCCTATGTCTTGATCAGGTGAATGAAGTAATTCCTTGAACTTGTTAAAGTAGGAGAGACAACGCAAGACGAACGACGACGGACGTTGACTAATTACAAGTTACTAAGGTCACAAATACGCCCATGCATCTAAAAGCCTGAATTTTTATTTATGGTCATCTCGATACCGGGAAGTCGGGAACGAATTTTACATATGACGTTAAAGACGGAGTTTTCATATCAATACAGGTATTGGCAGGATAAAAACCCTCACTGCTAAGTGTGAAAATTCATCTCCACATAAATGAAAAATGTTCGATAATAAGATAGACACACAAACAAACGGTTATATTTAGGAATAAACTACCACGATATTTTAACACACGAAAGAGAATTCTATGCTATTTCATTTAAGAATATTCACAAAAACTGGAGTAGGCATGAGATGAAATATGAATATTGTGATAAACTACAATTAGCGTCAGTACTCCGTATAACAATAGAAATGTAAGATACACCTTATTGATTTAGTATGGTGTTGATAATCCTGATATTGACATGCAATGATATTTTATTTCCAAAATATATAACATACAAAATTGGTACCGTATAACTTTTACATTATGACCCCTGGGTTGAGGCCTCTGCTGGTGGACTGATAGTCCCCGAGGGTCTCTACAGCCCAGTAGCTAAGTACTTCGTTACTAGCTTGAAAATACGGATGTATTTTTAATTGCTGTTATAAAATTTAGAAATTCATTTCAAAATTAAGGATTATCTCCCTCACGCATAGCTCTTATCCTTAGACGAATTTGACTCCACCTTTTTGGCACACTGTTTTTCCCTATAATAGCTCTAAAACTTCATTGTTATTTCGAAACATTTCGGTTGAGCATCACTGAAGAGACATTATTTGTCGAAATGCGCATCTGGTGCATCAAAATTGGTACCGTATAACTTTTACATACATGAATTATCGCATATTTTGTTTATCAATTGAGTCATAGATGCATGATCACTGTTCGTTATCTTCACCTTGCATGTAAAATATCCAGATACAGCCAGACCCTTAAAGGGATTTCTATAGGTCTGATGATCAGAGACTGACTTTAATCATGTATCTTGATTTTAATACGGATAACTCCGTCCCTGTTTACCCAATTCTCTTATTTTGTATTGAGTGTGGGAGTTATGAGCTTGATCACTTCGTTATCTTCACCTTTCATATGATATACATAAAGTTTTAATCAAATCTGTTCATTAGTGTTAAAGATATCCTCTTGACAAATGAAGTCTAAGAACAAACAGACGGACGGACAGACGGAGAAGGTCATTCCAGTATTCCCCCAAACTTCGTTTGCGAGGGTACATGTATAACTAAAAGCATTGTGATGTAGAACAGAAATGCCTCTATCAAAATTGTAATTTCATGATCCCTGGAGCAGATGTCCTCACTCCAGGGCAGGGCCAACATTGGTATATATAGTACTTGTACATATGTGTAGAACACTTAAATAATATATTCTTTAAGGTTACTGATACTTAATTGAAACTAAATATACATTCAAAGTGAGTAGGTACACTGTAGTCGTTTTTTCATGATCCCTGGAAACAAGGGTTTTAGTCCCAGGTTTTGGTAAAAGTTATGATAATCATTATTGCTTTTATCGTTTGAAACACATCTTTAAGATTGCTGAGATGGTATAATAGCTAAATGCATTATTTGGTAAAACAGAAAAGGATATACGAAAATTGTCTATCTAGGACGAGTTCAAATTAGTCATATTTTGTTATTGTTACATACATTATTAGTATTTCTCCAGTATGGGAACTTTCGGGGATATGTGAGTTTTAAGAACACATCTTGTTTTATACTGCTGCTGAATATCATAATTTACTTAGGTATTCTGAACAATATCTTTTTTCTAGATTTCATAGCTCTTTGGAATAGTGATACATGTATTTTTAGCTCTTCTGAGCCAAAGGCTCAAAGAGCTAATGCTATGGCCATTTGTGCGGTGTGCGGTGTGCGTAAACGTTTTAGAAAAAGGGCTATAACTCAAGAACCCCTTGGCCAATTCTTTTCAAATTTGTTACAGGGTATCATTGGCCCAAGGGCTTTCATACATACGAAATAGAGGGATGTGACCCTTTAACAAGGGGAGATAATCAGGAAAATACAAACAAAAGTAGTGGTTTCTAAAAAATCTTCTTCTCAAGAACCACAGGGCAGATTATCACCAAACTTACACATAAGGATGAGGATATGTTGTAGATTAAAAATTGTTCAAGGCATTACCCTGGGGCAAAGGGCGTGGTCTCAAGGTCACTTCAAAGTTGACCTAAATTTAAAAAAAATTTAAATTCCTTAAATCTTAGATATTTTAGTCATTATAAGGACTAGGATCATCAAATTTTGACAGTTGATGCATCTTAGGACGTTGTGTCAAGTTGTCTCAAAAGTAGGTCACGGTGACCTACTTTTTGAATTTTGCAGGTATTTATTTTAAAATTAATTTTGATGCATATCTTGGACACTTTGAAGCCTATGATCATCAAAACTTGTCAGTTGGTGGATCATGGGACCTTGAAATGCGTCAACTGAAAAATAGGTCACCGTGACCTACTTTCTGAATTTTATGGCTTATCATTTATAGATATATTTTAAGTTGTTATTTCAAATACCGAGAGGTTTAGAATCATCAAATCTTGTAAGTTGATGCATCTTGAGGCCTTGAAACATATTTATAAAAAAGTAGGTCACAGTGACCTACTTTTTGAATTTTGCAGATATTCAAATTTCACATTTTCAATTTTATATGCATATTTTGGGCACTGTAAAACCTAGGATCATCAAACTTTGTCAGTTGATGCATCTTTAGTCTTCGGTTTGTGTCGACCAAAAAGTAGGTCATCGTGACCTACTTTTGGTATTTGACAGCTAAATTACTATATTTCAGACACTATTTGACCTACAATCATCAAACTTTGACAGTTGATGCATCTTGAGTCTTAGGAGTGTGTCGACCAAAAGTAGGTCACCTTGACCTACTTTTGGAATTTGACGGCTATATTTATATATTTCAGATACTATTTGACCTACAGTCATCAAACTTTGTCAGTTGATGGGTCTTGCATGTTCGAAGGGTTTCGACCAAAAAGTAGGTCACCTTGACCTACTTTTGGAATTGGACGGCTATATTTATATAATTCAGATACTATTTGACCTAGTCATCAAACTTTGTCAGTTGTTGGGTCTTGCATGTTTGAAGGGTGTTGACGAAAAAGTAGGTCACCTTGACCTACTTTTGGAATTCGACGGCTATATTTATATATTTCAGATACTATTTGACCTACAGTCATCAAACTTTGTCAGTTGATGGGTCTTGCATGTTCGGAGTTCGCTGACCAAAAAGTAGGTCACCATGACCTACGATTGGAATTTGACAGCTATATTTCAATATTTAGATACTAATTGGCTTAAAATCATCAAACTTTGTCAGTTGATATTTCTTGGGTTCTCAAAATGTGTAAACCAAAAAGTAGGTCACATTGACCTACTTTTTTTTGAATTCTTAGGATTTAACTAAAGATTTAGAATACTAAGAGGCTAAGAATAGAAATGGTGGGGTTGTACAATTTATCAGAAGAGCGATTCTAGGCCCTTGGGCCTCTTGTTAAATACATGATCACTCCGTTTACTTGATCAAGATATAGGGCTCACGGTGGGTGTGGCTAGTCGACAGGGGATTTACTCCTCCTAGGCACCTGATCCCACCTCTGGTATATCCAGTGGTCCGTGTTTGCCCAACTCTCTATTTTGTATTACTTATAGGAGTTATGAGATGATCACTGTTCATCATCTTCACCTTTTCATGTAAAACGCAGGAGACTGGTAAAGCCTGAGGGCCTCAATTTTTTATTCAGAAAACCGTAAAAAAATTCCTACTCATGACACGTTCAATTTCAGGCAGCGATGTCACATCTCCCTCGTCTTCAACCACGATGACAACGACAACAGCGACGACAACTACCCAGGAACCGCATTCAACAGGTAAATGTCACATATCACGTTGTAGCCGCAGCACTTCAGCCCCAAGGCTAAAATGCGATGTCTGCAGAAAAAGTTGTGCTTTGAAATTAATTGTTCTTATAAGAAATAGATCTTACATGGTCTCACATATCTCATTTTTTCTCTTAAAAAATCTATCGTTCTGTAATGGGAAGCTTACTGAGGAATTTAAAGCATAAACACTATAACACAAATTGGAATTAAGAAAATTACTTTTAAATCTCTTTTTGATATATTTATTTTTATTCACTACAGGTAGTAGAGGCAGAGAATTCCTTGTTTTATTCATGAGAAATATCCAGAGGGCTTCAGGATCCTTAACAATTTACATAGCAACGGACAATAAAACCTCGGTCAATATATCAAGTTCCCCTCATCTAAGCATTAAAGCATCAGTGGACAACATTGGCTTTATTACATCTGAATCGAAATTTACTCTTCCTTTTGATCTTACGTGTGAATATCTTAAAGTAGAACCAAAGGCGGTCATAATACAGACCTCCGAACTATCGACAGTCACTATTTTTGATACCTTTGTTCCTGAATCTTCTGACGGGACGCTTGTTATTCCAACATACAAACTGTCTAATCAGTATCTAATTTCTACGACACAACCTATAACCACAAAGAAAGACTATTACAGTCAGTTTGCCATTGGAGCCCTCATTGACAGAACAGACATAAAAATAAAATTCAAAATGGCTAACAATTCTAGAATCACATTACAAGGCAGGGCGTATAGTGACGGTGATGTTTTCTCCATAACGTTGAACAGATTCGAAACTTTCCAGGTCAACCATACTACAGATCTTAGCGGGACTTTTATAACATCTACAGAACCTATAGCAGTGTTCTCCGGAAACCGATGCAATAGGTTATCTCGTGTTGCGTGCAGTCACATGGTAACTCAGCTACCCCCAACGACAGGACTGGATCACCAGTTCATTGTGCCCCCGTTTTTCCATAATTCAAAAACTTTAATTCAGGTGGTAACCCCAACTCACAACACAGTCAACATCACTATTGGGGGCAGGGTATCATCGTGGATTTTGAATGAGAGAGATTACAAAAATATGGAATCAAACGAAACAGCAGCTATAGAATCACACAAGCCCGTTTTAGTTACTGGCTTTTTTTCTAGTCCTTATGTTGATCCTTACATGCCAATTATTCCCGGCGTACATCAGTATGTTGATTTCTACAAGATCACAGTACCATCTGGATATACGGAAAACTTCCTATGCATAATAATTCCAGCTGTCTCCATAGATGACCTTCAGATAAATGGGCTCTCTAGAAATCATTATAACACTGTTTATCAGAGCTCTGTGTATTTAGATAAAGCGTTCGACGTCCGTGTCTTTCAAGTTAAAAATACTGGTGAAACATTTGTTTTATCAACAACTGATAAATCAAAATTCGGACTGATTGTTTATGGTCATCGGAATGATGACGGATACGGATTCTCTGGAAACCTCGTTTTACCCTAAATCATAAGAATATATTTATATTGTACATACAATTTGATGTTTACAGTTTGACGTTATGTACATTTTACCTACAATTTGAAGTACATATTTTATCACTATGTAAACTCTCACGGATGTGAAACATCGATAAATAAACACGCGTTTAGTAAAATTTCATTTTCATTGGAGTATGATGCATATAAGCTTTCTGTTCAATCTTCATGTAATGTTAATTCAGATGAGAAGTCGGGGCTGGATTTACGTGTTTTTTTTTTTATATCGAAGGGGCGTATACCATACCGAGAGGTTTACGTATATATGTAGTAGAGCATCCTTACCCGTCTGGAATGATAAAATGTTTAATTTATATTACTACATGTGTTCAGTGTTTTTTTAATTTTACGATAAATAATATCAGCTTGATATGTGCAATAAATACACAAACAGGTTTCCATAGTTGGTATTGAACAACTTTTAATATTTGAGTATTTCCCTTATGGCCAGCTATAGTTTAGGTTGGCTACGGATTGTTTTTCATGGTTCATCGGTTCGTTTCTTAATTATTGGTCACATGACAGTTCTTGGTCAGTGTAAGATTCAGTTTGAATTTAGAAATTGAATTGGGAAGTTGTGTCATACTTTAGTTGAAAACTTTGGACATTTGGACTTACAGACTACAATCTACTAATCAGAAATACACCAGATCTACACATTACTATAGATCCATCCGGATTCTAATACCACATATTTGAATCTTTTGGATGATATTTATCGGATAACATTTGGATGATCTGTGAAAGATGTTATTCTGAGCGATTGTGATAAATAAACCTTGTGACCGGTATACTTGTTTGAGTTATCACCCGGTAACATATATGTAATTTTAATTTGCTTTCAAGAAGTTTTCAATTATATCAAGACATTAACAACTGCCGGTGAAGAATCTACGGTAGCCGGTGTCAGGGAATAGAAGTAACATTAATTTATATGACACCGCCACGTAAAATATGGACATTACCATCTAAATTAACTGGCCGCTCTTCAGTAAATCTGGCGGCTGTCATTTAAGGTATTCCATGTATAATGAAAGGATAATGAACAATTTTGAAGGATCTAGATCAACATAAAAGTTTATTGTTAAATAACGATGAAAGGGAAGCAGATGAAATTCACATGACTGGTAAATGATTAGAAGCTGACCTTTTCGCACTTAAGACTTTTTGGAAAAGTTGTCTGCCCTTTGTAAAAATAAGAAAAATTTAATTTTCTAAAAATGTGAGGTCAATGATTAATTTTATTTCATATTTTCATAAAAAGAAAGAGTATGTAACTTTCTACCAAGAGATTATTATGAAAATATAATTTGTTTTTAAAATATTGTAATAAATCATGGTTTTCCCATATACTTCAATGTTAAATTTTAGGTGAAATAAATCAAGCAGTAAACAAAATTTTGAAAATTCCTATGGTGGATTATTTTTATTTGATGAACCCTTCAAAATGATACCATGATTACAAATATTCCACCATCCATTTATTAGATATGAAAGATGGTCATTATACTTTGAATACCTTAAGTTGATATACGACCGCCAGTTATTCAAGTTGTTTCTCCTCTCTCTCTTTCTCAAAATGAAAGGGGACGCAACCCCTATAAACCCCCTCTGCAATAATTAGCAATATGTATCAACCATACAACTAAGAACATTATCGCCTGTCGATCTTCCTGTCAATTTACAAAGTCATATGGCTGTCGGCAGAAAATATCATTGTACGAAGTACTAGGGACGGACCCACTCCCCTTCTATTATATTGAAAACGTTAATTTGCTGTTATTTCTATGTGAGATGTAAGTTATTTTCACATGCTAAATAAGGTATATTGGCGGGTTGGGCCCCTCTCCCTCTTTTGTGGTAGTAATGAAATGTAAGAATGTAACCTTAAACTAGACACCATCTCGTTGCAAGTAACAAATAGGTCTTCCGTTCGATTATGAAATGTTTCGCACATCATTCCCCATAAATTTCTAATTCCGTAATCAATTATCGTTTAGCGGACATCAGCAGTTGCAGAATTTTCAAACATTTTGCATCAATAATGCATAGAATCACAATCCGACTAATCTATATGATATAATGTTTTTAAAAATAGTTTTCGTTAAACAGATACATGACAGGCGAAGATAACGAACAATGATCAATCCCATAACTCCTGTAAGCAATACACACATTTTCAAGATATGTAGGATTTTCAGTTTTAAGGGTTTGCAGTCCAATTTGAAGAATATGTTAGTTGTCTTAACCTTTATTAAGGAATGCAGCTATACTCGTCAGTCTGTTGAAATTCCCATGGGTACGAATTCTTAAAAAAAAAAACCCAGGGTGTATTCAAAAGCTTCGACTTCAAGTATCTTGCTGTGGCCTTCAACTTTACATTTAGATATATCGACGACGTTTTATCTTTTAACAATAATTATTTTCATTATATGTCTATTCGATATGTCCCTGTGAACCCGAAATAAAATGTACCACTGAGTCATGAACATCTGTTTCGTACTTATATATTTTATTAAAATTGAATATTAACGACAAACTAGCAACTCAACTTTATGACAAATGGATCATTTCAGATTCTCCATCGTCAACTTCCCATATTCATATCGTAATTGTCCAGTATCGCATTCACATGATGTTAATATCATTCAACTGACTCGATACACTAGAGCTTGTTCTGCGTATGATAAGGTTTTGATCAGGACAGGCTACTGACAAGCAAGTTGATGTTACAAGGGTTTCAATAATAACGTTTAGAGTCAGCATTTTGCAAATTCTATGGTCGGTATAATGATCTAGTTTGCCAATACAACCTATCAATGGGTCAAATGCTTTTTGAAGTGTTTCATACCGATAGTTAGGCCGTTCTTGGCACACTGAATTTTACTACGAATAACGCTGTTTACCTGATCAGGATACAGGGCTTACGGATGGTTACAGGGGTTCATGTTTACCGAATTCTTTATTTTGTGTTCCTTCTAAGAGTTATGGGATTGATCACTGTTCGTCATCTTCACATTTCATACTTCTCTTAGCAAGGACATATTGACATTGAAATTGGCGTTATAGAATTCTTCGAGGCATGAATTCCATGATGCTCGCAAGGAAATCTCCATCTTAGTTGATGGTTAGTCACAAAAAAAGAATACCACTGTTGTGCTGGGTCCTTAAAAATTTAGACGACCTGCTTTAGTAACATTCCCGTAGAGCGTGCAGGACGAGATATAATTATCTTAATTCTGTAGTTTTTTTATTGGCTCTTTTTGGACATATATTATCATATAAACAGGATGTTACACGCAACTTCAATATTTCAACAAACATGTTAAACACTGTGTGAAAATTAATAGCAATATTGTACAATTACTTTGAAGATAAAGAGAGACTGGTACATGAAATATGCATAACTAATTCATTTAACGTAGTTCCACACTCCTGTGACGTCATAAGATTTTGCAAAGTCAATGATTTAATGACTGGAACATAAATTTTGTTGGAGTCTTTTTCAATAGTTATTGTTAAGATATTGTTACCCATAAAATATTTCAAAAGTCATAATTATGTTTGAATAATCAATGATATGTTTCAAAATATTGAATCCAAGGGCAATAACTCTGTTTTCATTAAAAAATTTATCAAGTCTATTATGCGATAGATTTCCTTTATTTTTCACAAACATTTTACCAAGTTGATAAAGAATCATTATCTGTGTCTTTTCATGAAATTGCATAATATCTTAATCCCCGAATGATTTTGAATAGCTCAACTGTATGGTGCAAGACTTCGGGTTTTTTTTCCCCAAGGGGGTATACATACTCTGGAAGCTATAGATTTGAAATTATTAAGGAAAGGTGTGGATTTTTTTTTTCATAAATAACTATAACAGATGTACATCTACTAATATAAACAGAAAAAATGATAGGTAAACCATGATATAAGGAAAATAGGTCCACATTTGTTTGTTTTTTAACATTTTGGAGAATAATGCTAATTCAATAATTTTGCACATATCATTCTAAAACTTGATGAACATATTGAAAATAACTTGTGTTTTAGTTATTGACATGTTTCCTGATAAATAAATGCAAATAAAAAATATTTTGTTGTTTTTATTTTAAAATAATAATAATAAAAAAAAAACGGTTTCCAATAAATTTCATAAAAATCTACACAGGGGTACATAACTTCAGTAGTGTCTGTAATGAAAATTAATATGGAAACCCTTTACTATTTTGCCTTTTTACATTACTCTGATTGTTAATTTATTGATTCCAAACAAAAAAATGTTACCTAAACCCCAAAAATCCAGGACTAAGGACCCACCTTAAGGGAGATACATCTTACATTGAAATTATTTTGTCTTCTATCGTTTTCCATACTTGGTTATAATAATCAAGATTTCTTCTGCCACAATAAATTGATTTTTTAACAAACAGTTTTCTTCTCAAAAATTGTAAAAATATATATAAAGAAAGACCACTGTGCCCTGTATCTGAATTAAACACAAATTGTATATAATATTTAGAAAGCAGTATACAATAATTCAGACTTTCACACTTTTCTTCATAAAATCCAAAGATTATGTCTTGATAAGAGATATCATTTATATAAGTAATGTTTAATCTATTCCACCAAGTTTGGAAATGCTTCCAATAAGTACCAACATATTCACAAAGGTAAAACCTGTGCTCTATTGTATCTAAATTTCCACATAATATACAAGAAGGTGATGTTTTAATTTTCATTGCATACAGCAATTTGTTGTGTGCTAAAAATCTGTGAATTAATTTATATTGAAAAGATTGTAATTATGTTTCCATTGATATTGTGAAAGGTAACTTGTAAATACTCTCTAACTCTTGCTGTGTTAATTTTGAATCAAAAATATTTTCCCATTTTGGTATACATGTTGGTAATTCTGCTATACTTTCCATCAAAATCCAGTAAAAATCTTTACAAGTCATGTTTGATATGGGACTCCTATTACCATTGAAACTCAGTATAAGCGTATTTCTATTTATAAAAGAATTATCATTTTGTCGAATATGCTTTCTCCAACTGTAGGGTATTGCATTTCTTAAACAATAGTATTCAAAAAAAAGATATGTTTAAATTGTGTGTTTCGTTTAATTTTTCATGGCTAAGGAAGTCTTTATCTCTATCTACAATATCTCCGATATATAAAATACCCCTTTCATACCACTTCTTCCAAAAAACCTCTTTATTGTCAATTTTAATATTGTCATTAAACCATAAACTTTCTTTAAAAACGACTGGTTCAACATTTACAATATGTCTGAATTCTCTCCATGTACTAAAAATATCACTGTAAAACTTTGGCAAAAAAGTATCAATGTCTAAATGATTCATGCATCCTCTAGAGATAATAAAGTCATTTAATTCAATATCTTGCAAGTAAAATTGAATTATGCTTCTTAATTTTGATTTTATATTAGTGAAAATTCTTTTTACCCAGCCTAATCTTAATGATTTGACCTGTATATCAAATTTAGGTACTTTCAAACCCCCTTTACTAATTTTTTGACTGCTTACTGTACTTTTTACTTTTGGCTTTTCATTATTCCAAATAAAGGCATTTATTTCTTTTTCTACTTCTTTAATTAATTCTGATGAGAAAGGGAGAACCTTCAATATACCCCCCCCTTTCTTATCCAAATTTGGGTTCAATGTAATATTGAAGTCGCCACCTAGAATCAGATTCTGAGAACTCTCTTCTTCTAAGTGCTTTAAGATGCTGTTTAAAATTTCATTCTGTTCTGTTGGGTTATCCTTAGTTGGTGCATACACATTTGATAAAATAAATTCTGTTTTATCTAATTGTACAAAAACTTGTAGAAATCTACCAGCATTGACACATGTATGTTTTAATATCGTATACTCAACATTATGTGGAAATAAAATTGCTACACCTTTACTATTTGATTCTCCATGATTAAATATGATATCCGAGTTCCATTCGTTTATCCATTTTGATTCATCTTGTGCAGTTGAGTGTGTTTCTTGTAAATAAACAAAGTGACCTTGAAAATTCTCTTTAAAAAATGTAAACAATATTTTTCTTTTACTTGGTGAGTTTAGGCCTCTTACATTTAAGGATATGCAGGATAAGTTAAAAGACATTACGATTTGCGTTGAAATGTTTAAAGCACACACAGTAATTCAGAGTAAATTCGTGATAAAATGGGTTGCATGCACATGTATTCGATAGATTGAACTTGCTTGGAGCCAAGTAAATAACAGTGGGGGGACCCCGAACAAAAGAAATCAAAAGGAAAAAACACATATGTACAGATGAATATACTGTACGTAATCAAATGTATAACTGACTAGACTGAACATACTTGACCAACCTTGTGAAGTTTTCACATCTTCTGCATGTTTATATACTGGAAGCTTTAAATGAAAGCTAAATTTAAGAACCAGTATGTTATAATTCTTGGAAATTAAATATCCGGAATAATACACTTCGTGGAAAATAAATATCCGGATTAATACAAAATATTACATGTTCTGTACATTCTATGCATAACGTATTTGCGTGGAACTACTAAATAGAGTTACACATGTATAAACATAAATTTGACATTTCATCAATATTTCATCAACTAATCTGAAGGCCAGGGATGGTAACAAAAAGCTGAAAGGGGGTGGGGGGAGGATGAAACGTCACAATGTCACAAATTACGTCACAAATTACGTTGTATGAGCGTCTTCACAGCGGCTGCCACATAACTAATCTATTCATTCGCCATCTTAAATTTGCATGATTTATAGCTTCCAATATCATTCGTAAGTTTCCTTCCGGTTGGTGAGTAAAAAGTTTTACTTATATGTATAACTAAGGTTTTATCGTGCATGTTTACAAATATGTAAACAGTTTCGTATGTTTATAAGTATGAAAACCACTAAGCATCATTATTCTAATGTAAAATTTTTATATGTTTACTAATATAGAAACAACTACATGTGTTATACTTATATAAACATCTAAGCATATAATTCGGGTTTTCTATCGTGTATAACTATATGTTTATTAGTATGTAAACAATTACATACATAAGTATCGTAGCATATTAATATTAGGAATATAAACTTTGCGTTTTTGGGAGTTGAACTATGTTCAATCTCCCTGGGTCATCACGCACTTTTCTGCGCAGTAATTTGTATTGATTTGTATAGTGGTCGTCAGCGGGGGTTCTGTGTCAGCTGATTTACTCCTAAGTAAATCAACATAAACTTTTATAAACATCCGCCATTAAATAATCCATGTAACTTTTCTGAATTAATCTAATTTTGATAATTGACATGTAAATAAATGCAATGATATTGTATTCAAATCAATTTGAATACAAGATTTCGATCAAATTGATACTGATAGACATAGAAAAATAAAAGATAAGGTTGAAAATTGTCCTTTGTAGCGCAGCGTCACCTATAAACATTGATAGGGAAACGAACGACAACTGCACACAAGCCCTATTGACACCGTGGCGCGAAATATCGAATATGGTGTGAAACCTCAGAAAATTTACAAGAAATAACTCTACAACATTGTGTATGTGTATATATTTGGTGGGTTTTTTTAATGTGATATAAAAAATGCTTGATGTTACATGTAGATTGCATTAAAACACGTCATTCCCAGTCAACAACTTTCGATTGGGATCGGAATACGAAATAAAATTTCTTATATCCGGTGGCAAAGTGAAACTACTTCATGCTTCAAGTTATTGAATTACGTAGTAATTGCAGGTTACACATTAGAGAACTGTTCCTTTTAATAAAGAAAGTCACAAAATAGATACAAAATGAGTGTACCTTATTCATTACTGTTACCGAGCTTTCGTCGACTATAATCTCGAAATGGCGTGTTTCGCTGCGCTTGATGACGGTAAGGTCCACATTTTCTACGTGAGTAGTGTGATATTTGTTTATGAATTTTTCGCGCATACATGGTATGTCTCGGCTAGGAATAATGGAAACTTTCTCACCTATGTATGTAAAGACATATTAATCTCTATTTTTAAAGATGTAGAACACTTTTATCAAATGACAATGTTTGAAAACGCTTAGAGCCCCGATGTCAGAATTTCCTTTTCCAAGACATCAATATGTCAAATTCATTATCCTTTTTGAATAGTATGTACCATATTTTGTACCAGTTATCCATTTTGAATCCCCTATTCCAATGGGATTTTGCTGCACTCTGTAATGTTTGAGCGGATGTCATGAGTGTGTGTCAAACAGAAATTTTAAGAGCATGGGATGAGGTGCTGCCATGTATTACTTCACTATCAAAGTTTAACCCAGTTGCCACAATGTTGAATTTATGCTGCAAAAAGGATTGGAAATTGTTCTGGTCAAAACACATTGTTTATTTGTCTACAGATGAAAGAGACATGAGGATTCTCCCTCACAAACTGAAAAAAAAAATAGTTATGGATCTTGTACATGTATAGTTTATTAATCACTATAGATTTCCAGCATCACAAGTCTGATTCCACTATATGCTTTTCATACTGTCAGGTTCATTCACCCCCCCTGTTTGAGCCACAGTATAATATCCCAAATACCTTGGCAATAAATAACATTATTTGACTAGTGTTTCATTTTTAGCGGAGTTGCGATGAAGTCGAACTCGGCTTATGATCTGATGAAGTGCCTTTAGGCGGGCAGGCGGGCACGCATCAACATTTCATTTCCGCACCATAGCTCTTGAGCAAATTATAGGATCTCATTCAAACTTAGATGGATTGTCACCTTCAGTAAGATGAGGAAGCCTATCGATTCTGGGGTCACTAGGTCAAAGGTCAAGGTCACTGGCTATAAATAGACTGAAATTTGGAGAAAATTTTGTTTTCCGCACCATAGCTCTTGAACGAATTATAGGATCTCAATCAAACTTAGATCGATTAAGTAAGACAAGAAGCCTATCGATTCCGGGGTCACAAGGTCAAAGTCACAGTGGCTATAAATAAACTGAAATTTGGAGAAAATTTTGTTTTCTGCACTATAATTTTTTAACAAATTATAGGATCTCAATTAAACTTAGATGGATTATCGCCCTTGATGAGACAAAGAAGCCTATTGATTTTGGTCAAGGGTTAAAGGTCAAGGTCACAAAGGATTTAAGTCGGCTGAAATTTATGTACGCAAAATTTTGCTCCCTGCTTGATAATTCTTGAAAACTTTTCTGCCGGTTCCCTCTATGCCCATTCCTTGCGCAACTCGGCTTGTGCATTTCCGATGCCCGACAATTTTTAATTTTTTTGCATTTCATTTATTTTGAGTTATCATACAATTATTTACCATTCCATTGATCCTCTACAGGACTGTAGTATACTCAGGTGACAGTTTAGCATATTGGACTACCTTTTCAAGTAATGAATCCTTAGAATTAGCTATAACTAGGATTAAACTTGAATGTATATATACAGGGGAAAAACTTCTTCATAACTGCAAGGCATTGATAACCATATTGATTTGAATGTTTGGGCCATAATATGTGGTCATATTTTTCATGAGAATATAAAGGGATGAAATTCTAGAAAACAACAACACGACTTCAGTTACTCGAGGAGCGTTGTGGCCCATGGGCCTTCCACTATCCATGTTTGCTGTTGTAACGCTTTGAAAAACAACAACAGTTGATTTGTATCTAAAATCATAATAATATTCAGTCATTTATCCCCCTACCCTTCCAGTACTATCTTTTCTAACTAAATTTCCACAATGTTCAACTCCCACGAGTACTTTAAGTACTTTGATTATCGTTTTAGTTTATATAAACATGTAGTTAAAATATAGATGCAGCTATACATCAAATCCCGGTATATTATACGCATATGTATATGCAAATATACATAAAATCCAGGTATGTTATTATACGTATGTATTTTGTAAACTTCTTTTTATGACGAACATTTAGATGCAATGTCGCAGTTTGTATGTATGCAGGCCTGCTGCATACTATTATATTTAATATATGTAAGCTTGTTGGATGTATGCGATTTGTGATTTTGCATCTATTCTGTATTTTCATTATTTAATCAAATCTATATGTTATGTAATTAAGTATACCACTTCTTATGGTTGGTATTTTATCTGTCATACAATTTTATCATAAGTACTAACTCACCACTTATTACATTATACATCTTCAGTTTTATACACATAATACATACTATCGAATAAGAATTATGGAGCCATGTCGTGCTACGAGCTGGATCCAGTTACAGAAACATGGTACAGGGTCTGAGGTGTAGCACCTGACGACGACCTCAAAATTCTTGCCTGATGACGATCTCAAAATTGTTGTCTGGCATAATTTTATAATTTATAATTAACAAAGTAATAACTAGTGGCACTCTATTATCAAAATTGTCTTTGGCGACCCTACCCTAATTCTTTTCTCTATATATTTTAGTTATTTCACATGTATATACATACCTACATCCATATTACTATCACCTGTTACTAATATTAATAATTATGTAATAGTTATGGTATATTTATTTCAGTGTATCTTGAATTGGACGAAGGACGGAGACTCGTGCGATTACTAATTATTACCTTCTATTAGAATCCAAATAAATAACAAATATTTTAAATATTTAATTTTATATTTACTTATTATATTTTTAAAAATTTTAATATACTTAAGGAATAAATTAAATAAAAATCATTATTAAAATTATTATATATATAAATAAAAATATAATTTATTATAAATAAAAAATACTTTAATTATTTAATTTTAATTTACTTATTGTAAATTTTTTTTTAATTTATTGAACAAATTAAATAAAATTATTATTAAAATTATTATATAAATAAAAATTATAATTTATTTCATTAATTTTTACTTTTTATTTAGTTTTTTATATAAATCCTTCTGTGTTTAGTAAACCAGAAGTGATAAAAGAATTAGATAGGTTACATGAGGAATATGTTTTGGTTCCAGCTGACAAAGCTAATAACAACATTGTCTTTGTTTGTAAGGCTCATTATTACAACTGTATTTTAAACGAACTTGGCATTAATTCCACTTTTGGTAATCATACTTATACTATTCTAAAGAACATTACACTAACGTATAACCCTTTATTATTTAGATGTTGCTGGCCGTGTAGCACAGAGGAATTTCGTATTATGTATGCAAGGTGAAGATAACGAACAGTGATCAATCTCATTACTCCTACAAGCAATACAAAATAGATAGTTGGGCAAACACGGACCCCTGGACACACCAGAGGTGGGATCAGGTGCCTAGGAGGAGTAAGCATACCCTGTCGACCAGTCACACCCGCCGTGAGCCCTATATCCCGATCAGGTAAACGGAGTTATCCGCAGTCAAAATCAGTGTGCCAAGAACGGCTTAACAATCGGTATGAAACACATCAGACAGCATTTGACCCAATGCGAGGTTGTACTGACGAACTAGATCGTTATAACGACTATAGAACTTGCGAAATGCTGACTTCAATCGAGACTGTTGAAACCCCTGTACCATCAACTTGTTTGTCAGTAGCTTACCTCGATTTAAAAACTGACTATACGCAGAACAAGCTCTTGCATATCGAATCAGTTGAGATATATAAACACCATATGCAGGTGATGATGGAATATTGCTACATAAATATGGGAAGTTGACGATGGAGAAGCTGAAATCATCCCGTTTGTCATACAGTTGAGTTGTCAGTTTGCAGTTAATATCTCCGAAAATTATTTAGGAAAAAAATGGAATTGAAAATTGAATGAATTCTACCTTTGTATATCCATTTATTACTTCATTGTTTGTGCGGCGAGGATCTAGAAATAAATAAAAAGAATGGGTGAGGAGTTGCAGAATTATGTGGGAACACACCCAGTGCACGACCCTCTAAAATGTCATACCGAGCGAAGCAAGGCTCTAAAGGTAAAAATGTATGTAAAAGAAAAAATGAGAAAATCAGCAAATGAATATAGATACTTTTTACATACGTGTACTGGAATTTGTTTTTTATCCATATGTGCGCTGCCATCTTGTTTTGCTCATTAGTTGCTTCTACTTTGACTGTCCACTAAAAATGAAACAACTGACGTGCAATTTGTAATTCAAACACTCAGTTTGTTAAAAATGAATGGTATGATTTTCATTGTTATAGTTTTTAGCCAATCTTCAAATAGAAAACCAGTAATACGACTAAATAGATGAACGAGTTCATGAGTTTCTTTCAATAAAAATATGCTATACATTTATGCTTACATTTTTACCACTTTGAATTTGTTGTTGAATTTTGTTTAGTTTTAATTTGAATGAGAAGAAAAAAAGTCGAGGCTAAATATGACGTCATAGTACACGGTTTACGTTGGATGTCGTTATATTTTTCGCGTTAAATGAATAGATTGATCCTGTAGTTACTCTCATTTATCCTCCTTTAATATCTAGATATTACTGGGCGTTTGGCGCAAGGGGAATTTCATGAATAATATATCTTTTAAATGAATCATAATTTACCGTAGTTAACGGAATTATGATTATCACTTGGGCACGTCAATAACCATTTCATGCTTCGCTCTGTCCAACGGTCACACCATATATATGTATTTTTTTAATTCATTCTTTTTCCATATTCACATAATCATCAGTAATAGTAATGAAGATACATATTAATCATTTTATACATTCTCGCACTCTTTCACACTACTATCATACAGCATATAATTGGTTGAATGTAAAACTTATACGGTACCAATTTTAATGCAACAGATGCACATTTCGACAAATAATGTCTCTTCAGTGATGCTCAACCGAAATGTTTGAAATCTTCTTATTCTAGGTTACAGATCAAGAACAGTTTTTCCGTTTTCTCAAAATCTGTCAAATTTCAAAACTTCACATGATTTAATTGCTACAATTTTTTCAACTTTGTATTTGTAAAAAAGAAGATAATGTATCAGCCCAGTAATATGAGGAATTTTGTTTTGTTTTGAACAATTGAAAACATATTGTTTGGTATACAGAATTATGAAATTAACAACTTTATTACACAAACTGAGAGACGTTTCACCAAAAATAACACTAGTAACATTAAAACCAATCCTTTTTGATGTTTTTTCTGAAAATATGCATGCTAAGATTATTCCACAGTGATAGAGCATCAGAACAAAATATAAACATATGCTGTATTGTTTCTACATTTTCTTTACAAAATGAACAACAGTCATCTGAAATGATACTGATTTTCTTGAGGTAATATTTCGTAGGAAGAAGCTTGTAAAGAATTCGGTACTGTAACCACTGAAGTTGGGTATCAATACCAGAGAAAGTCGAGTAGTAGTCTATAGTGTCAAGTGCAGTAAAAAGAGATTTTGGTGAACCATCAAGAGCCAAAGTTGTGTCGTCAGCATATTGGAAAATTTTGTGTTCCTTACCATTCACTATTATACCATTGATATATGTAGTCTGTTTCACAAGAATAGCTAAAATTTCTGCACAAAGAATAGATAAATAAGGAGCAAGAGGGTCACCTCGTCTGCAGCCTCTCTGTATATCAAATTGCTCTGATAGGAAACCACTTTGTAATACAGATGCTTTAATATTTGTATTTAAAAATTTTATCCAAGTAATTATGCAATCCCCAAAACCAAAATAGTTAACAACTTTATATATAAAATTCCAAGATATAGAGTTAAAAGCCTTTTCAAAATCTATCAGTACAAGTAATCCTGGTGTGTTGCTTGATTCTCTGAAATACATGAGATCATACACAAACCTACTATTTTCTCCTATGTACCGGGGGCCTCCGTGGCCGAGTGGTTAGAGCATCGCGCCCACAATCACACGGCCTCTCACCTCTGTCGGCGCGGGTTCGAATCCCGCTCGCGCCGGTAAGTGAGAAAGTTTCCCAGTTTACTTTCGGAAGGTCGATGGTCTCTTCCCAGGTACATTGTATCTGGGTTCTCTCTTCCACCAATAAAAACTTGGTGTCACCAGATAACTGAAAAATCAATCAATCCTATGTACCACCCTTTTATAAACCCAGACTGAGTTTCCGATATCAAATAATCTAAGGTTGATTTTATTCTATAACTGAGACACCCCAATATAAGTTTATAAAGCACATTTAAAAGAGTAATTGGACGCCAGTTTTTCAGAAATTGTCTGGGTTTGTCACCTTTTGACAAACATGTAATAATCCCCAGTCTTTGTGATATAAGGAGTTACATTGTCTCAAAAATATTATTAACAGCTGATACAATGTGGTCTTTGGGGTCCTTCCAAAAAAAAATAAAAATAAAAAATTCTACGGTAAAGGCATCACTTCACAGCGGGGTTAAGGTGTCCTGAGTAAAATAACAAGTAATAACAGCATATTCATATAAAAGTGAAAAAAATTCAAGCGTCGCATATTTTTAGTAAAAATCGTTTGTCAATACATAAACAAACATCGTATCACGTGGGAAAATCCTTTGCTTACCTATTACGTCGTCATACAAGTTTTTATCCGCTAAACTTTTAGTTGTTTATCACCTCGGTACAGGTGAAAGATGCACTCAAATCATTTGCAGTTTAGGCTTGATATGTCGACATTGATATGGTAAATTTAAAGAGTGATACGGATCGGTACAATATCCTCTCAAATATAGCAATTTCCATAATCTCAACTCAAATGTTGGCCATTTTCCACATTCACATCCAAATCGTATCTAAACGAGGCAAAATATTGCACCTTCCGTATCAAAATCCTACATCTGCAACTAGTTACTTTTCTGAATATGCCTTGATCGAAATTAAATATCGTCGTCTTTCACCTGTACCGAGTCGATATGTACATGCGTTGGTTTTCCTTATTCCAAATGACTGTACACATCGGGGGCGATATGAAGGTCACAAAGTGATGTAAAGATTACTTTACAGTCTTTCGTGCACATACTATATATGAAAATATGAGACTTATATATTCTCGAAGAAATCTGGGGAAAAAATCATCTGACAAACAGATTTAAACACATACAGTTTGAACACTAGATAACGACAATAAATAGCGAGAAAATATTACGACATTTTCCCCGCAATACAACTATAGAACTGTACGTCGTGACGTACTTTTATATTGTGACATCATATAGTATGAAGTGCACCGAGGTACATTTTATGATGTTTGTTTTAACTTTACTCGGGACACCTTAACCCTGCTGTGTTCCTGGTGATTTATTATTTTTCATATTTTTAAGAACTGTATATATTTCACTTTCAGATATCTTCTCATCCAATTAGTTTGAAGCTGTCTTGTCTAACCTAGGGGTGTCCGAGACTATTATGATATCTTCCAAATTTATATCTAAGAGATCTCAATCTTTACATGTGTAAAGAGTTTCATAAAAATCTTTGACAAGATGAAGAATATCCAATTGGTCATATATGACCTGATCTTTATATGTTTCTACTTTTTTGATAGTTTTGTTTAAAAAATTACGGGATTCTAAAGAACAGAAATATTTACTAGGTTTTTCCCTTTCTTCTACCCATTTAGCCCGCGATCTAATGATGTGACCTTCTAATTTTTCCTTCCTTACATTTTCAAGTTCGACCTTTTTTTCCTCTAAAAGTTGTAAATTAATGTTACAGCCTGACTCTATGATTTCAATCTCTTCCAGTAAGTTTTTTTCAAGTATGTCTCTTTCTTTTTTCTTAAAAGAAGAGTATGAAATTGTTATACTTCGAATGTCCATGACAAGAACTTCCGGAAAAATACTATGATCATGGTTGTTGTCTGTATTGTCAGCATGTAGATATTGGTTTTGTACTTTTAGTATAGTTTGTTTGACTGTCAGTAGACTGTTATTGAATTTCCAAAGTCCACGACCTTTTTAAATGTTTAAATTTTAACTCTATCACTACTACTGAATGGTCTGACTTATATCCAGGCTTAATAGAAAACTTTTCCACCATATTTGAAAGGCTTTCTGATATCAATATATAGTCTAAGCGAGCTTGTTTTAAAGGGTTTTTCTTCCTCCAAGTATACTTTTTTGCTCAGGATACAGAATCCTGTAGTAATCAACACGTTGTAAATCATTCATCAACTCAAGAACCGTTTCTCTAGCCTTTGGGTTATTAACAGTGTGATAATTTTGTGTATCTAATATTGGATTTAAAGCAAGATTAAAGTCACCGCATAGCATAAAATAATCATAATCTAGGCTCAAAAAAGTGTCTCTGGCTTTTTCATAAAAACCAGGGTTATCAGTATTTGGACCATATATATTTATGATAGTTACTCGGTTATCTTCAATAGTAATGTCAATAGCTAAAAGGTTTCCCTCGTCATCCCTACTCTCATTGTGAATTTTAGATTCGAAATTATTGTTTAAAAGGAAGCATACACATCTTGAATTTGACTTGTACGAATTAAATATGCATTTATATTCCCATTGTGTTTCAATAAATGGTTTAACCCGGTGTGTAAAGTGAGTATCTTGTAGGCAAATTATTGAATATTTTTTTTTTTATAAAAGTTAAGTACATCTTGTCTCTTAGAATCTGTAGCTATGCCCTGACAATTCACCAATGCTATTTTTATCACATCATCCATTAGGTTTTACACATATAAAAATGGAAAACAAATTCACTAAATGAAGTATACCTTTGATGAACTAACTGTCCTCTCATACCTATCATTCTCACGCTTTCACACACTAAACACACAAAACCGAAAGTTTCAAATTATTATTTATCATCCCGCCCCGATCACCTTACGATTCCGATCTAAACAGTCTATCGTATTTGGCTCCGCTAATATTTGAAAGTTATCGTTTCACTTTGTGGTCCACAGAGTCCAGGATATCAAATTTGTGTCTGATGTTCACCTTATCTACGGCAAATATTTTGCCATTATAGATCCAAGTTGACAAAATCCGTGGGTCTTCCTTTAGAACACTGATCAGTTTGGTGTTCCTTAAATCTCTTATTTATTTCCCCATTTGATCGTTTTTTAATCACTTTCACCTCAATCTCTGTTGATATGAATTTCGTAATGACTGGTCTAGGTCAACCCTGCTTTCCATTCGGTAATCTATGGATTGCCAACACATCCTTTGGATTTAAATCTACGCCAACTTTTTGTTTAAGAATGGTGCATAAATCCAATCTCAGATCCTCGTCCCTTATCTCTTTCCAACCCAAAACTTTTATGTTATTTTTCTGGGAGTACTGTTGATTGTAATTAGCTAATTGTAAGGCCTCCCCTGACATGGCATTGTTTGGAGGTTTCTTTCAGTAATCTCAGCTCATGATTTTGTTCAACGAATTTCTCCCGCATAGTTTCAAGATCTAAATTGAGCCCATCTGCCATTTATTTCACTTGACGTTCGAAATTTCTGGCTTTGCTGTCTATTTTTTGATTAAACATTTCTCAGACTTCGTCCGTAATCTCCGATTTCAAAGCTTCATTCATGGTTTGTTTAATTTCTGTCAGAATTTGTAGTTTTAATTCCCCTTTTAATTCCGATTTCACTTCTACAATAATGGATGCAATTTTTTTCCTTGACATAATTCTTATTCACCATTGTTTATTGTATTTCATGCAAGCTTTGTCAAATTTAACTCGTCATTCAATATGTCGGGGGCTCCACTAGGAGTATCGAGGTCCGAACAACTTGATATCTGTTTCGTATGCGGTTGTTCTTTTGACACCACCATTTTTTAAACAGCAGCCGGGGCTGACTGTAAACTCAACTGCACTAACCTTCTTTCCGATGCTTCCTGCGTATTTTCTCGTGCTTTTTTGTCATGTTTTTTCTCCTCTTTCCTTGAGCTCGGAGTCTCCATCGACAATTGAAAAAAAACACCAGTTCGTTGTTAAGAACACTTCAAACACACCACAACTACACCAATAATCCAAGAAAAGAAAATCATATCACAAAAAGTATGATGTTATCGAGTACTCTGCACCAGAAGAATTCTGTAGAACTCTAAATATACAAGATATTGAGAAATTCAGCGGAGCTCACTTTTTCCTCTCCTACTCTGTGCCTATGTCACGTGATATATTCCCCATATTTCTATATTTATGATAAAGTTAATATGCTCATCATTAATCATGCATGACTAAAAGAAATGGTCAAAATGTCCATTCAGAATATTTCATTCTTGGATTTCGAAATCACTAGAATCCAAGTGCTTCAGGGGATTTCACCCTCTGAGTCCCACTAGGACTTCGTGTAACGACCTACTGCCCCCTCCCCTTGAAATCCTGAATCGGCTCCTGGTGAGGAGAAACTTACTGCTTAAATAATGTATTACATTTACGATTCAAGAAATCTGGAAGTTTTAATGATACGCCTTAATACTGTACATAAACAGGGAAATAAATTCAATGCAATTCAATGAAGAGAGAAAAAAATGAGAAATTGCACAAAGCATATGGTCCCTAATTACAGATAAAGATAACTTCTCATTTAAAAGTAAGTAAGTATTCATTTAAAAGTAAGTGTACTTTAACACATGTACCTGTATCTTACTTAACATATCCATGCAAGGATGGTCTCTAGTTTAAAAATAGACAAATAAAACGTATAACAAACGGTTCATGGGTCACATCGCTCACCTGATTGATCTTCGCCCTGCCGCTGTTCAGCAGTTGTGATTTTAAAAGAATTGTTATTAATCCTTATTCCCATCAAAATTGTTCATCCCATATTTCCCCCCAACATAGCCCAAAAGGATTACAACATGACTGAAAATGAATATCTATATATGCTAGCAGGAAAACGAAACTGTGCGTTATAAAATTTAGTATATATATATATTTTTTTACATGTATTGTTAATATTTATAAAATCTAAACAATCGATAGTGAACACATGTTGTTTATTGAAATGTTCGTACGCACGAGGTTTACTGGCCAATACTGTTTGGTGTAAGAAGTGTAAAAGGTTTGTTTGGACGCTATTCGTTAAGGAAAGCACTTTAGTATTGACAAATTTTACCCTTCTGTCATGCCACAACTCAGCGAAAACCAACGTAATCGTGCTGTTGGAATTCTTCAAGCTGGAATGGCACAAAATGTCGTAACAAGACTATTTGGAGTTCATCGGAACACCATCCAGTCATTATGGAGACGTTTCCAACAATCTGGTAACACTCGGGATCGACCACGTTCTGCGCGTCCTCGTGTGCCGTAGCGTCGACAGGACAACCACATTAGACTTGTGCAGCTGAGAAATCGTATGCAGACAGCAAGTTTTACTGCTCGTAGCATTTTTGAACTTCGACCAATCAGTCCGAGAACTGTGCGTAATAGTCTGCGCGAGCACAACATCAGACCAAGACGTCCAGCAGTGCGCCCAATACTGCTTCAACGTCATCGTATCACTAGACTAACGTGGTGCAGATGACATCTGCGTTTCAGAATACAGGACTGAGCCAATATTCTGTTCACTGATGAATCCAGATTTCATTTGGATAGCAGTGACGGCCGTTGTAGAGTGTATCGTCGCGTTGGGGAGCGGTACCAGGACGCTTGTGTACAACGTAGACAATTCGCTGGAGGTAGCGTTATGGTGTGGGGTGGAATAACAGCATGTGGAAGGACCCCTCTATAAATTGTCAATGGAAATCTCACCGGCGTACGCTATCGAGAACAAATTATTCAGCGCCTCAGCGCCATGTGATACCCTTCATACAGAGACAGCAAAAATCACATCACTCTGCAGAAAGTCAACGCAAGGTCATGTGTTTCACGTGTAGTCAGGGACTTTTTTGTTCAACAGAATGTCGAGGTCTTGCCTTGGTCAGTTGTTTTCCCCGCTTTTTCGCCAATCGAGCACGTCTGGGATGAAATGGAACGACATATACGCCGTTTACCAAATCAGCCAGTGACTTTGGCTGATTTAGGCCCGGCTTTAACGAACATCTGGAACAACATCCCTTTGTTAATTCAAGTTCGAATACCAGTGTCTTTCGAGTGTGCTGAAATTGAGGTTATTGGACGGTAACATTAATGGATTATGAAATGTTGTAACGAATACATTTGTTAACAGTATTACAAAATATAAAATTTGTTCGTTGTTATTTCTTATTATTTTTTCATATAGTTTCTTTTTTTTCTCTAGTATACATGTCTGTCAAAAAGCTTTCAGGTAAAGTTCAACGTTTGTGCCCCAGTGATTCCCGGGAAGATTCTTAAATACCCCACTTTATTTTTGCCCTTTCGTGATTATTCCCCCTTGAAAAGGGAATGACCCTTCATTTGAAATAATTTCAACTGATTCGATACGCAATAGCTTGTTCTGCGTATGGTCAGTTTTTAAATCGAGGTAAGCTACTGACAAACAAGTTGATGGTACAGGGATATCAGCAGTCTCGTTTAAAGTCCGCATTTCGCAAATTCTGTGGTCGATCGTTACAACGATCTAGTTTGCCAATACAACCTATCATTGAGTCAACTGCTACCTGAAGTGTTTCATACCGATTGTTATACCGTTCTTGACACACTGATTTTGACTACATATAACTCCGTTTACCTGATCAAGATATAGGACACACGGTGGGTGTGACCGGTCGACATTGGATGCTTACACCTCTTAGGCACCTGATCCTACCTCTGGTGTGTCCAAGGGTCCGTGTTTGCCCAGCTATCAATTTTGTATTGCTTATAGGAGTTCTGAAACTGATCACTGTTTATTATTTTCACCTTTGATTTATGAGATTGATCACTGTTCCTTATATGCACCCTTCATTTATGAGATTGATCACTGTTCGTTATCTGCACCTTTTCAAATCCAAAGGTTTAGCAATTAAGAATTATTAGCTGAAATAAAAAAATGAGTTCCTCATTGACAATATCTTTGTGGTCTTTCGTGATCAGGTCTTCCAACAGTCTGTTGGAATTCCCATGGGCACGAATTGTGCTCCTTTGTTAGCTGACCTGTTTCTATATTCATATGAAGCAGAATTTATTCAAAAACCTCTACGTGAGAAGAAAAAATCTCTCGCTGTGGCCTTCAATTCCATATTTCGATATATCGATGACGTTTTGTCTATTAAAAATAATAACTTTCATTCATATGTCGATTTGATATATCCCCGTGAGCTCGACATAAAGGAAACCACAGAGTCGTCCTCTTCTGCTTCATACTTAGATATTTCCTTGAAAGTAGACATTAACGGCAAACTGACAACTCAACTGTATAACAAACGGGGGGATTTCAGCTTCTCCATCGTCAACTTCCATATTTATGTAGCAATATTCCATTATCACCTGCATATGGTGTTTATATCTCTCAACTGATTCGATATGCAAGATCTTGTTCTGCGTATAGTCAGTTTTTAAATCGAGGTAAGCTACTGACAAAGAAGTTGATGGTACGGGGGTTTCAACAGTCTCGATTGAAGTCAGCATTTCGCAAATTCTATGGTCATTATCACGATCTAGTTCGTCAATACAACTTATCATAGAGTCAAATGCTGTCTGACGTGTTCCATACCCTTTGTTAAGCCGTTTTTGGCACACTGAGTTTGACTGCGAATAACTCCGTTTACCTGAACAGGATTTAGGGCTCACGGCGGGTGTGACCGGTCGACAGGGGATGCTTACTCCTCCTAGGCACCTGATCCCACCTCTGGTGTGTCCAGGGGTCCGTGTTTGCACAACTATTTATTTTGCATTGCTTGTAGGAATTATGAGATTTGTTATCCTCACCTTTCATCATTCAAATAAGCAATTAAACTTAGATTTCAATTATGAAAATGGTAGGTTTTTGGGGCTTTTTTGCGAAAAATGCATGTACACTGCATTTGGAGCTATTCTCTCTGATGAGTCGCTAAATGTAAAATGGTAACTCGATCGGTAATAGATCTCTCCGAGAAGAATCCTAGGTAATACAGAGCCTGCCACTGTCTCTCTTGTTATTATGATACTTGAGGTCACATTTATTGGATTCTCATAGACAAACCAATGCATTGCATCAAATAATTTCCAAGACACATATAGTAGCTTTATAGAGGTATATACGTGAGCGGAACTGTCTACATGCATATGTGGACAAAATGTATAGTCTATATATACTCACCCTGAGTAAAATATTTATTATTATAATTATTATTAAGGTCTTCCATTTCCAACGGAAATCTTATTGTTATTTGTGAGTTTGTTTTCTATTATTTTGCTGTCCATTTTCTGTTTTCATTCAAATATATATGCTTCCTACAATATGTGTATTGAATTTTCCATTGTTATTAGTTAGAGTTATCATTCTTTGTGAAGTCTTGCGAGTTATCTCCCCAAGCGAACATCTTTTGTATCAGAAGATTTCTCCCTCATTTTCTCGTGCAAATCTGTCAGTTTGTTAATACAATTCCACATGTAAAGATGTGATGATTATTTTCCCTTCTTTCGTACAAGTTTTGTCGTCAATTCCTGGCCTATTACCATGTAAGTTATTTGTAATACTTGTGTATATTCATGTATATTACTTTGTAAAGTTGTTTTCGTTTTTATTTATAGCATTTTATTTATTGGAATTATTTTCACTCAAAACCTTGTGTAAAATTGAAGTAACTAGAAATTAAAGTAAACGTAATTCAATTTACTTATGCGTCATAGTTTTAATCTCCTCTAGTTGTAAAGTTTGAGTAAGCAAAACCTATGGAACGTTGTTATTGTCTTTGGTATGATAGTTTATTTATAGCTGTAGATTTTTTATTTCAGTTATTTATCTCACTCGCTCACTTGAGGCATTCATATTCCATTCATTTACTCAACTGCATAATAAATGTGGAACAATCCACTATGTTGTTACTATATGTTAAGTATAGTTTTTTTTTTTTTTTTTTTTTTTTTTTTTTTTACAATTTTTGTGCTGGCGATATCTCGAATATGCGTTGACCGATTTCCGTCCAATTTTGAGGATGGTAAATTTTCCTTTAAACTCGATACTTTTTTCTAATTTTGATTATGTGATTATTAGGTAAAATATTGACGTTTTTTCTGAAATCTAGAGGGTCAGTTTGTCCACAAATGTTCTTAAAAACTATTCAAGATTTCAACTAGAAATTTTCAGCTACTATAGAGGAGAGTTCATAGATGTTCGTAGTCGCATTCAAATATTTTGAAACGTTAAAGGTGGGGAAGCTCGGTAGGCCCCGAAAAATGTCACAATTTTTACGTACAAAATAATTCTAAAAAATACATAGAACAAAAGTTGTACATAATGACAATACCATTACAATTACAATTCTAGGGTAACAACTTGTAGGGGCTAGTCCCTAAAATAATGGACCAAGAAGGATGAAAGGTGTTTTCTAAATATCTCAAAAACTAAAAAGAATGTGTAAAGCGTTATTGAAGGAAAGTTGTTTGTGTTGACGTTTTGTAATTGCTGATGTCAGCAAAATGATCACTGAATACGTAATAAGAGATTTTAGGGGAATAATCTACGAAACTTGGATGCCATCTATCTCTTAAAGAAAAATATTTTGTAAAGCATTGTATAATATAAATAGGTCAGAATGATATGACTAAATTTGTCTTTTGTTCCCTTTTAAGGAATTCAGGAGATGACCCACAATACTAAATATCCTATATATCTTGAAAAATACAAACATTTTATTAAACTTTGTAGAAGAAACGTAATAGATAATGAGAAGGCCTAATCGATCATTTGACGTTTTAAGGACAATTCCCTTCATTAGGAGGCCGAGGGAAATTAAACATCAACTTACATTTCCCTATGTTTTGTTAAGAAAATTGGTGTTCGTTGGTTTATTTAGTTTGATATCAATTCAGTATAGGTAAATAAACTAGTACTTAACGAAAACTTTCAATACGATTCACTTTGGACACTTAGAGAAAAAAAATATGTGCAACATGTCGAATCGGCTTTCATTCAGTTGCGATTTATTTTTCGATAAAATGTGTTGCAAAGAATGTGAATGAAAAATGATTAATTGGTTTTAATCTAAATTCCTTCAAAATGGGTGAAAAAGTGCTCATAACAGACGAAAAGGAGAAATCGGCCATTTTGACTGCCATCGTTTTACGAATATAGTCAAATCGAAAAATACTTGTAGAATTTCTATATATTTATTGCACTCATCTCATATTTCATTGACACTTAAGTGTCTTTGCCTTTATTTAAGCTCTGCTCTCTTATAACAAGCGCTTTGGCTTAAAATCCCCATTTCAAAATCTGGAAATCGCATTTATTTAGTCGTGAATAATTTTGTTGGATATGTTAAAATTATAATGGTCTACTTAAATTTGGTCCATTTCTTTAGATCTTGAAAAGGGCGACAAGCAGAGCAGTTTCCGGATTTATATACCCTTCAAAACTGGATCAGTATTGGTTCTGTTAAATCAGCGCACACACATTCCAGTTGTCTTAAGAAAGAGAAAACTCAATCAGAGGTAACAAAAGAACGAGAAGGTCGAAAAGGTGAAAAATTACACCCTAATTGCCAAAAAAGATGAAATCTTCCGCGCACAGTTTTGTTCTAGTGACCCCTACGCCGTGACATTTGGACGATTAAGGACCGATCCTGATGTCCATTATGTAAGATATTTCATAATTGCCTTTCCTTGATGCAGAGTGTGCATTGACACAGTGGTTCATATTTTTTAAGAATTGATTTCTTTCATTTGAAATGTTCTCTAAAATTTCCAGCTGTGGAAAGGATATGGAGAAAATGGAGTTTAATCATCTCGAAATCGGAAGGAAGACGTCTTTGTTGCTCGCAACGAGATATTGTCTAGTTATTATTATTATCGTTTACATATCCTTGGAATTAATACAAACGTGGAATGATCAAAATTATACAGTAAAAATTTTAGCACGATGAATTTGACTATATATTAAAAAATCTGCAGATTCTGATCAGCGGTTTGCGACTTTGTCTTTTATCCGTCTTTTGCGTAGAATATAAAGGTCTAAAACAACTACACAATAACATTTCAACAACGTCTTGCATACCCATAAAGTCCAAAATATATGTAATTCAAAATAAGCCCTTTAAAAAATATGCCCTCACTGGTTAATATAAGTTCTTTTTCAATAACCAGTGACGGTATTTCTTAAAAAGAGGCTGGTTTTGAATTATGTTAGACTTTATGGGAATGCAAGACGTTGTTGATATGCATTAAAAATATTATCAAGAAAAAAATAATTAAATCATTTCATTTAGCTTATTCGAGGAGGGGTGAGAGGTGGGGGTCCTGAACCTAAGCAACTGTTGATGATCTTAGAATCTCATCGAAACCGGAACAGACGGTGTGACGTCAAAAATATTGATTTTTGTGATCTTGAATACAAAAGAGTTACACAGCATGGTAGCCTCTATAGATCGCGGAAATTTCAATTTTTGACGTTTTCAAATTAGTACTGGAGCTTATCTAGAACATATATCAACAGAATTGTATGACGAATCTTTATCATATGATTAATCCTACCATTTATCATGTAAAAATCTTTTGGGTTGTCTTTCCCTCTAAGTTCGATGCAGTCGGTCATGATGTGAACGGTGTTTGAACTCTCGACCTCCATATGGATACAATGATCGTGTACATGATATAGGATATTTGACTAGTCCACAAGGAAGGAACGCGAATGAAAGGTGAAGATAACGAACAGTGATAAATGAAAGGTGAAGATATATTCCATAAGCAATACAAAATAGATAGTTGGGCAAACACGGACCCTTGGACACACTAGAGGTGAAATCAGGTGAATGTGATGGGAATTTTTCCAAATACGCCCAGACGTAGACGCAGGCATTTATAAACAATTTCACTTTTACCAACAGACAATTAGGTCCACATCATATTTTCACAAAACTTTAGAGAATGTAAAGAAGTCAAATCTAGTCCATACTTGAATTTTTCGACACTAGACTATGGATTGAATTCTTTGATTATGAATGTTCTCCACCAAAGGCTCCTTAAACCACTGCGGTTTATGGATTACATTCCTTCCGAATCATGCCGCCAGTTCCTTAAACTCAAATTTACAAACCCTCAATTATATCGACGTGGTGTTATCTATTAACAATAATCATTTGATTTATAGGTTGATTCGATAATCTCTGCGAACTCGAAACGTCACCAAAGTCATCCACGTCTGTTTAGAAGTTAGATATTTTATTAAAAATGGATATTAACGGTAAACTAACGGGTCTTCATGGAAAAAAGGGATGATTACAGTTTTTCCGTCTGTCAGAATTTCTAATACGTACTTTGGTTATTTAGCCTGCAAGTAACTTCATATTACAATCAGAGTACTGAAAGTACAAAAAATGTTTTTGAATGCTAACTGATCATTGAACGTCGTATCATTTCATTACTTGATTGGTACTAATCAGAGAAAGTGTAATACATGTATGTGTTTTATGTATTTTAAAATCATGGTAAACATTGGATTGATATATTGGTACTCTTAAATAAAAGGTGAAGATAACAAACACTGATCAATCTCATAACTCCTACAAGCAATACAAAATAGATAGTTGAGCAAACACGGACCCCTAGACACACCAGAGGTGGGATCACGTGCCTAGGAGGAGTAAGCATCTCCTATCGACAGGTCGCACCTGCCGTGAGCATTATATCCTGATCAGGTGAACGGAGTTATCCGTAGTCAAAATCAGTGTGCCAAGAGCGGCCTAACAATCGGTATGAAATACATCAGACAGCATTTGACCCAATGATAGGTTGTATTGATGAACTAGATCGTTATACTTACCATAGAATTTGCGAAATGTTGACTTCAATCGAGACTGTTGAAACCCGTGTACCATTAATTTGTTTTTCAGTAGCTTACCTCGATTTAAAAACTGACTATACACAGAACAAGCTCTTGCGTATCGAGTCAGTTGAGAGATATAAACACCATATGCAGGTGATAATGGCATGTTGCTGCATAAATATGGGAAGTTGACGATGGAGAAGCTGAAATCATCCCGTTTGTCATACAGTTGAGTTGACAGTTTGCCGTTAATGTCTTCTTTCAATAAAATATCTAAGTATGAAGCAGAAATGGACGACTCTGTTATGTCTTATATTTCAATCTCACAGAGATAATAAATCTGGGTAGTATATTTGTAGTTTCCAGGAGAAGGTAACCTACGTCTCCTTTAGGTTTGCCCATGCATTTCTTTCATTTATAATTTTTGAAAACCACACATTCAAATATTCTCTCAAAATATGATATGTAAGCTATCTTTTATAGAAAGTGAATATTCATAATGATTTCTTCTATTTCCATTTTCAAATAAAATATTTCGCAATACAATTTCTTGTGTGTTACCTTGGAATTATTGTAGAATGCCTACAAATTAAGCAATCGATTTTATGTTCTGTGTTGAAGTATATGCCATTGTTGTGTAATAAATTGTGCTTGATTGACACCTATGATCTAGACAAGATTCGAGAAGTTCTATTGAATGGTAAATCTTTGAATGGTTTTGTGAATGATTTCTGCTGGGTTTAATGGTTTTATTCTGACCAATAACACCATATATTAATAATTGTAAAGTAAACCGTCGATGTAAGTTTGAGTACAACTCTGACCTCCAAGTCGTTAGTGTTATCGAAAACCTCAACACAGTAATACAGACCTGCCATGATAGCTCCGTTGAATAGAGTTCTCTACGTAGCCGGAAGGTTATGAGTTCGAGTCCCGCTCATGCCATGATCGCGTCAAACATAGGTAGCAATTACTCATTCTCCAAATTCGTGGTATTTTAAAAGTGTGAATTGCGGGTTTTTCGAATATAATCCTAAAAATTGATTTCCTGTGTTGGCAGGTCAAACAACTCTCAGTGTTATGGTCGTTAGCGCTAAGCATACATCTGTGGTACTTTACCTACAACTGTTGAGGTCTCAATATGAGTGAAAAATTCGCGACGGGACGTAAAACAAATAAGCAAATATAGAGTTGCCATTGTGAAACTCATAGTAAATCTAGAATATGAATTGCTGAGAAATCCTGTCAAAGAATGTACGTACTTGTACACATTTATAGTAGGGTAAATAAGGCAATTTATATATTTAAAGAAAAAAGAATGGTACATATAGTTATCGGCAAAACTAACATGAAATTAATTTTTGTTCATTTATTAGAAGACGTGCTTGTGCAACAGTTGTTGAAATATTTTGTGCCAATTTTACTGATCTGTGATTGCATAATTCCATGTCAGCTGTTTGGTTTCTGAAAGGTTCGACGGACTTCTTATCTAAGTTTTACCTTGCAGTTCTATCTCGTCTGTACGCACATATATATACCGCATGCAATTTGTCTTTTCCATATTCCATGCACTGCATACGTTTTACGATGTTGAGAGCTTGCATCATAGGTAAGAAATTACTTCCCAAGGGTTGTCCTTTCTACAAAGACTTCGTTTTCAACATATGAAGCTATTACCAATATATTACCAATCACTGTTCGTTATCTTCACCTTGCATGACACAAGTATTCAATTACACGCGACTATAAGTTTGGGATAAATACTGAATTTATCTACCCGTCAGACGTGAGTGAAAGTTTACTTACTTAGAATTTTGTTAGATTTCCTACATCCATGCATTAATGTTGCAGGAGTGCAATGAAAAAGATCCATGCTAATTTGAATGTTCCTTGGTAGAAAATTATTATCAAATTCAATTTATAGATCATCTATTCTTGATAAATTTAGAAGTTTTGATTGTAGGCGCACGGGTCATGGATTGTAAATAAAGACCATAGAGCTTTAAATTCGAACTATGAAAGTCACGTTTGTCGACTCCATAATGTGGGCTATAATGTAAATGTAGATAAAAATGAACACGCCACACAGGATAAGACGTTCTTGATTATTTTAGAATCAAACATAGGATATATTTGTATTCCTGATCGGAAAAAGAAAACTCTTTACTTCTATTTGCAATGCATTTCACAATACTGTTTAGTTTTACATCCGGTTTTTAAAGTTATTAACACCGATGTACGAATATGAAATAAATAGGAAGAACACACCATTAGAAAGCAGAGGTTCCCGTGTCATGTCCTGGATTTAACATATTAAAAAAAATGCACTCTTTGATTTTCCAAAACAAGTGGTACATTGTAACATACGCCAGTAGATAATTCATATCATTAGCTAAGTAGCATAAAATGGCTAATGGATGACGTCATGAAGTCACTGATGCCTCATGCTCTTAATCTCATCAATGTCACGTGACATGATTTATCTGCAGTGTGTCCAGGGGTCCATGTTTGTACTTTTTATTTTGTTTTTTTTAATTGTTATTTTTTTTCATTAACAAACCAATGAAAAGATTTTCATCCAAACTGCATAACTAAAAAAATAAATAAGTATAACGACAAGAAGAGAAATAAATTATTCCGTTTAACAAATGAAAGAAAATTATGAAAATTGAATTTCTGCTGGAATTGAACCTTTGTTTGAGTAAATTAAGGTTTTAATTTGTATTGTATTCATAAAGGTTTCCTGATCTTCCTGACAGGCTTCCTTGTAACGGGTAAGTGGGAAATCATTATATAATTGAATTTATTATATACTTTCAATTTCATCTCTTCTTTTTTCTTTAAAAGTTTGCGGGCATATATCACATGATATATGCCCGGAAACATTCCGGCCCGCAAACATTACGTCACAATCAATACATTACGACGTTAATTTTCAAATGTTTCGTATTTTTCATCTTTTACTCTGTTAAACCAATAAAGAAATTGTTAAAATCAAATTATTGTTAGTTTCTAAATGAAATTGAAAGTATATAATAAAAAGGTTATAGACTTTGTATATGAAAATATGACGACCTCGTTTTTTGTCGCGGACGGAACCCGCAAGCTCGGTCCGTCCACGCGACAAAAACTCGGTCGTCATATTTTTCCATACAAAGTCTATAACCTATAATCATGATTGCATTAATCCTGTTTATACAATGTAAGGGGCAACGGAATTATAAGATATGCAGCATATTGACGATTTTCACTGCAAAGATTTTCCTTAGTCTCCGAAACATAACTTCTGTAACAGTAAAAACGTAGTTTTTTTTCCAGAGGCGCTGTACTGTTTGTCATGCTCTGACAGTGTAGCACCACGACATTGCCATGTTGTCCGAAAATGTAGCGACGGAGAGGTAGGTACCGATATCTAAGTTTTTGTCTTTTGAAAATTATGTGAAATCCATTAAATTCGTGTAAATAGTATCTGAAATCCATTGAATTCTTACATATATTAAGTGACATTTCTCAGAATTATATAAATGCTATGTGGAATCATTTAAAATATCGTAAATATTATATGGAATAAGAATGTCGTGGATTTACAATGTAAGACTTTATACGCTTTAAAATTTACAAGTTTTGTTGAATCACAAGACTGTATAGTTTTGTTGAGTTTGGGGAGCAATGACGTGATTATATAATCTGTACTTAGAATCATTTTATTTATAACATTTTGTTTTCTTCTGAAACGGTTGATCAACCCTTTTTACAAACAAATTATGATTCCCCGTGTCTGAAATATTTCATCTTTAAATTATAGAAGTGTTTGAGCTTATGAATATCTACTATGAAAATATGATATGATAATGGGATATGAAATTGTAATGACAAATGAGTATTTACTATGAATTTATGGTATTGTGCAATACATTTATACTTGATTAGCACGTATGAACTAGACAAGTTTCTGGACGTTCTATGTTTAGAACGAAGTTTATCAATTCAATTAAAAGTTTATCTAATGTATAGTGCTCACGGCGGGTGTGACCGGTTGACAAAGGACGCTTACTCCCCCTAGGTAACTGATCCCAACTCTTGTGTGTCCAGGGGTCCATGTTTTCCCAACTATCTATTTTGTATTTTATAGGAGTTACGAAATTGATCACTGTTCATTATCTTCACTTTTCATTATGTAACCCTGTTTGTTTCGTAAAAACGTAATTAAGCCCTATAACATTCGTTTGGACTCATTAATCATTCTAGAATTACATCTAGGGATTGATTTCATTGGACAGTTGAGTTGTGACAAATTATATTTTCAGTTGTGAATTTGGCACGGTGGAAAACGTGAATTGTACACTATTGTTTTGAACTTTGGTTATACTTCTTGTATATTTGTAATTTTTCATATATACATTTTACTGTCAATAATTGGAAATAATTTGTTAAAATTTTTAATTGTTTTGTGATTCACTGATTTTATCTAGGGTGTTTTTTTTATACCTGACGTTGGATGAGGAATATTTTCTACAAAATTATAAAATTGTGACGGCAAATGAATATTTGTTATGTAATTATGAAATTGTAATGAGTTATGAATATATACTGTGAAGTTGTAAAATTGTAATGACCTATGAAGATATACTGTACAACTATAATGGCTTATGAATATGTATTATGGCTTAAAGATAACACCTATGGCTTACGGATATTTGTGTCTACACTATGGCTTATGAATACTTCCTATGAAATTATAAAATTGTAATGGTTTATGCATATTTATTATGACTTATGGATATTTACTATGGCTTATGAATATTTACAGGTTTGTTTTACGGAGAGTCATACGTCTGAAAATGGAGTTGTTGTCTTTGACACCGGATGTGCTAGTTCCCAGGTACGATGTTTCATTCATTGTGTGAATTATTTCTTATTTATGTTTTTATGTTTTATTCCATGAGGAATCATTTCGTAGCGATTAGGGATAGAATGAGTCCCCAGTAGCCTTTGCTTGTCGTAGGAAGTAAATAAATGGGACGGTCATTCAGATGAGACAGTAAAACCCAAGGCCCCGTGTCACAGAAGGTGTGGCGCGATGAAGGGGACGGCCCTCCCTGCTCAAAGGCTGTAAGCGCCGATCATAGGCCTAAGTTTTGCAGCCCTTCACTGGCAATGGTGACGTCTCCATTTGAGTGAGCAATTCTCGAGCGGGACGTTAAGCAATACAAAGTCAATGAACAAACCACAAACACATTTGAACTGACATCTATCGATTGCTCTTATTCTGATTATCAAACATACCCTTCTGTTATCTAACACTGTAGTACATATATTTTCTTTGAAAAATATTAATATGATGAATATTTTGTTTCAATGGGACAATCTTGGTTGTCAATGACGAGTTTAGGGATATTTTAATGAAATCTATCTATCTATCTATCTATCT
Organism: Ostrea edulis; assembly: GCF_947568905.1. Taxonomy (NCBI): domain Eukaryota; kingdom Metazoa; phylum Mollusca; class Bivalvia; order Ostreida; family Ostreidae; genus Ostrea; species Ostrea edulis. The sequence continues at coordinate 65,049,248 of NC_079171.1, forward strand.
ATCTATCTATCTGCAGACTGTGGACAAAAGTATTCGCACGGTCGCGTCATTTTTCATATTTATAGAGTATCACACATTGCAGGTTATCTCTCTTTGCACAAAAATGAGTTATCCTTTCACCGATTATGTATCTAAAAAGTTGAAGGTCATTAATGTGACGTAATGATTTTTGTTGTCGTCTGCAAGTCCGTTTATACATGCAAGGTAGTGATTAGAAAGCATGGGTTGTAAACATTGGAACTCGGTATAAGCTGCTAAGAAAACAGTAACATTAGTTCAGGGTTGTAAAAGTTCCGACGAAGTTGGAAAATTATTAAGAATTCCTATATCAACTGTGTATAGTGGTTGAAATTTTGAGAGCGGGGTACAACAGAAAATAAACAAAGAAAAGGACGAAAGAAATTAGCGAGTGCACGTGCAGAACGGAGACTTGTTAAATTGACACAGTTGGATAAAAAAAGTCCACTGTCGGACGTTACAAAAATATAATGAAAATAGCAATACAAATTTTTCAAAGAAAACTATTTGTCGATGTTTAAGACAGAAATGGATACTAAATATGTGTTTGTATCAAGAAAATGCGGTCTGAGTTGTCAGTTATGTAAAACGTGTGCAATGGTGTGCGGGGAAAATAAACTGAACTGTGGAAAATGAATGGAAATGTCTTCTGACAAGTGCCAGCTTGCCGTTGGAAATTGCTGACGAATACATATATATGGAGAAGAAGTGATTTAAATCTTGACTGCTGGACTGTATTTCCCCCCGAAACTGGTGAAATATTTGGGGGTGCATTACGTGTCATGGCGTTAGTACTCTTTGTAGAGTCAATACATGTACATGTAACAGCATGAATAACTGGAAAATACGTAGACACCTTGTGGCCTGTAGAGTAAAACTCTTTCTAGATGACAATTATATGTTTATGGATGACCATACACCTGTTCAGTGATCTTGTCCTTCAACAAATTACAAAACTGGCAAATTCCAGCACTGAAGTGGCCGACACAATCATCAGATTTATGCCCCGTAGAAATCATTTGGCTGGTAATCAAAAGAAAACTTCAATATCACATTTGTACATTAATTTCTGGCGATGAACTGTATCAGAAAATTCTGGAAATCTGGACTTCATTCACAGTAAATTATACAAAATCTGCATGCACCCTTCCACAACGAGTGCACCAAGTTCAAAGGGTCCGAGGGTATATCACAAAATATTAAGGTACTTGACATTCTTTTATTTATTTTTATTATTGATTGAAACAAATTGTTTATTAAGTTCCGACGGAAAGCTTTCTACTGATTGTGCTGGTTAAGATTATTTTTATTATTCTTTTTTTTCTTTTTCCTAGACGCTAACTTTGAAGCTTCATATCTAGCTCATTTCTGCATGGATTTTGCTCAAATTTTCAGGGTTTATAAACTTTACAGAACAATTTTAAAATCATGTACTACATTTCAGAAATTCCCTTCTGTTAACGAGTTATTCCCCTTTGAATGAAATTTTAGGGACTTTGGTTTCCAGACAAAGGCTCCGATACTGTATAAGCTTGAGCAGAAAATGCATTGAAAATGAAAAGTAGGAGCATTGTAGTTGTGCACATCGTTTTTTGTTTTCTGATTACAGCGTTCGAAATGGTGGTTGACAGGGTTAAAAAATTAGGACGCCTAAAGGAGCAAAAAATTACACATATTTTCCTTTGTATATTTTCAACTAAAAATATTTTATTAAGACGTGTAGAACAAAAGTTGTGCAAAATGTTAAGAGCTTTCTTTTGATATCCCCTTAATTTAGGGATCTGGGGATCTTCAAAGTTTTCACTTTATAACTCAAAAAACGGTCAATATTTCGATATGGCTTTCGCTGGAAAAGTTGTTATTTAACATCTTATTAATCTCATAAACATAATATTTTGCTCGAGTATTGTGTTATATATGAGTAAAAAGCTTGACCCGCAAACAGGTAACCGTATCATTAGGTAGGTGAAGGGGGAAAATATGCGTATAACTTAAATGAACTTGGTTTAATTGATAAATCTGACTTCATGAAATGCTAATATTCTTTTAAAATAAGGTTTTAACGTGATCTATGGTTCCTTTAAAAATCATCTATCGACAACTTTCTTTTTTTTATTATTTAGTAGCTTTAATATAAACAATCGTTCCAAAGAAAAAAAAGAGGAAAAGGTTATCTCTTCTACCTTTGTTATTAAAACAACGATATATTTAATGGAAGAAACAAACCTTCAAGCATTTAATAACTCGGTCATTAACTACACGCATCTTACATACACCGCGGGGTTTGTTTTTGTTTACAATTACGTAACCGCCTCGAGGAACCATCGCGTGTGAACCAGGGCATATACACAAAGTAAACAATGTCGTCCTAAATATAACACAGAATGTTGTTTTTGATCATATTGGATTTTTCGAATAATTCAGTCTTTCCGGGGATGTATATATTTGTTTATACGTCCCTGGTCTTACGTTTGATTTGTTTTAAGTTCACAACTTTAGAGCATTGAGTCGGGCATCAATTTTAAAATCTGCAATTTAATATACAGTTCATTTCTCAATCTTGTCTAATTGAACGTGTGTTTAATATCGGAGATTCATCGCTGCTGGACCAGCGATCTGTGATTTCACACTAATTTCACTGAACACACAAGCTTTACTCAAATTCTTCGTTGTGAAAAAGAAAATGGATACATTTTACAAACAATGAATTATTTCTGAACATGTTTTGAAATCAATAGTTTATAATCATGATTAAACCAAATCTAAACATGCGTATAAAATATTCAGAAAGCCATGGCCGACCAGTCTCATCTCAAATGATTTATTGTTTTATTGTTTAAAAACAATGACTTTGACTAAACATTGATTCAGAACTCCTGGTCCAAATTATGTAATTCGGCACGTGCCCCTGGCGTGAGATTCCTACGCGACTTCTATGCGCAATGTGTACATAATATACCTACATGTTTTTACGCAGGTATATATTAATGTTTAATAAAATATTCAAGATTTGAGAGCAATTTATTTGATTTGTATGTATAAATAATTCAAACTCGATGAATTATTCTCTTCAGTCTGAATATTATGCTATCATAATTTTGTTGTATGATAACATATTGGTAACAGCTATAAACCTTTATTGTATGTCTTGAGCCATAAATTTCATAAATTTAAATAGTAATTTTTTCTTCATTATTGGGATTGAAAAGTTAAATGCTGTAAGAATTTAATCCCACATACACGCGCGCCTCAAAAGACTGATTCGTAGAATGAGATCATACATGCATGTACTTGAGTAGTATAAATTTATTAAACACCTAACGATAAAAATTTATAGTAAACCTTTATAGCTTCATTTCAATGATATATATTAAATTCTCAAACTATTTCATAATTACATACGAGAAGTCAGAATCGTCAGCGTAGCCAAACTACTTATATCGTTACAGTACTTATCTTCCTGTCACCGTTGATTATTTTCTTTCTGAAAACTTAACTTGTATTCCTCTTTTGTAAAATCACTGGATAAGTATTTCAAATAATTTTTCCCCGGGTGATGTTACGTATGACATATCAAGAGGGAAAGAATGCGAAAGTTAGATCCCACACACACATACTCATGTACGGTTCCTGTATCAAATGTCATTTAATTTTAAAAATACACCGTAAGCTCATTCTTCACATAAAGATTATTAATGACCATAACATGAATATTCTTGATGTAAGGTCAATTGCACCATTTCTAAAGGTCTAAAAATAAAAAATTGATTAGAGTCTTAATATATCTTACTAATGGCAATTATTTTAATTAATACTGATAAAAAGTTTACACATGATCAAATAATATGTCCTGGCCTTGACCCATGGTCACATTGTCAAGTTCACTTTTTAGAAAATACAAACCCTGTCCTGGCCATATCAAGTAATGAAGAAACATTTAGATTCATACTTACAACAGATTTTCATGTTAACTGAGGCTGCATTAGGACCTGACCCAAGGACATATGGTCAAGTTCAAGGTTTTTATGTCACACAGCTCCGACAGAAGACCTCTCGTTGCTTTGCAACGAGCTTTGCTCTAATTTACAATATTTTTGCATTTACAAGTTAGCTGTCTTGTTCAGACACTCCAAAACATGCTTGTTTACCGTCAACCGTTTTCGATAAACCATTTTGGCCGCCAACACCGGTGCGAATGCGTTTGTCCACCGTCTGTATCTATCTATATATCCATCCATCCATCTATCTATCCATCTATCTATCTATCTATCTATCTATCTATCTATCCATCCATCCATCCATCCATCCATCCATCCATCCATCCATCTATCTATCTATCTATCTATCTATCTATCTATCTATCTATCTATGAACTATTTATTGATGTGTCTTTTGAAATAGTAGATGCATTACTGTACATTTACTTATTCTTTTAATTTTAAGTCCACGCGATAATTCAGCAGATGTAATGAATATTTGATATTAATATGATGTTTAACATGGTATAGGAATATTGAACAGAGTATTTTTGAAAATATTAAGAAACTATACACTGATGTTAGATCTGTCTAAACTACAATACTTATTGCAGCCCCCCCCCCACCCCCCTAGAGCAAACATCCATGCATCAAAAGGACCACATTGGAAATAAGCTTTCGAGCTTAATGGGTTATCCTTGGTATCTTTGTATGTATGTTCGTATTTATGTATATACCGAATAAACATTTATTTATTTGCAATGCACTTTCAGACCTGTCGAGCGAAACGTGGTCCCCAACTATTGAGGAATCTTAGCGACGTGGATCCTCACTATCATCATAGTCTGTGTGAGGAGTGTTGCTCATCTAATCTCTGTAACACACAGGGCTGTGGACAGCAAGGTAAGACAGGTGTATTGTAACAACTAGGTGAGACAGGTGTATTGTAACAACAAGGTGAGACAGGTGTATTGTAACAGGAAGGTGAGACAGGTGTATTGTAACAGGAAGGTGAGACAGGTGTATTGTAACAACAAGGTGAGACAGGTGTATTGTAACAACAATTTGAGACAGGTGTATTGTAACAGGAAGGTGAAACAGGTGTATTGTAACAGCAAGGTGAGACAGGTGTATTGTAACAGCAAGGTAGGACAGGTGTATTGTAACAGTAAGATGAGACAGCTGTATTGTAACAGCAAAGTGAGACAGGTGTATTGTAACAACAAGGTGAGACAGGTGTATTGTAACAGGAAGGTAAGACAGGTGTATTGTAACAGGAAGGTAAGACAGCTGTATTGTAACAGCAAGGTGAGACAAGTGTATTGTAACAGCAAAGTGAGACAGGTGTATTGTAACAACAAGGTGAGACAGGTGTATTGTAACAGGAAGGTAAGACAGGTGTATTGTAACAGGAAGGTAAGACAGCTGTATTGTAACAGCAAGGTGAGACAAGTGTATTGTAACAGCAAAGTGAGACAGGTGTATTGTAACAACAAGGTGAGACAGGTGTATTGTAACAGGAAGGTAAGACAGGTGTATTGTAACAGGAAGGTAAGACAGCTGTATTGTAACAGCAAGGTGAGACAAGTGTATTGTAACAACAATGTGAGACAGGTGTATTGTAACTGGAATGTGAGACAGGTGTATTGTAACAACAAAGTGAGACAGCTGTATTGTAACAGCAAGGTGAGACAGGTGTATTATAACAGTAAGATGAGACAGGTGTACTGTAACAGGAAGGTGAGACAGGTGTATTGTAACAGCAAGGTGAGACAGGTGTATTGTAACAACAAGGTGATACAGGTGTATTGTAACAGGAAGGTAAGGGAGGTGTATTGTAACAGCAAGGTGAGACAGGTGTATTGTAACAAGAAGGTGAGGGAGGTGTATTGTAACAGCAAGGTGAGACAGGTGTATTGTAACAGTAAGGAAAAACAGCTGTATTGTAACAGGAAGGTGAGACAGGTGTATTGTAACAGCAAGGTGAGACAGGTGTATTGTAACAGGAAGGTGAGACAAGTGTATTGTAACAGCAAGTTGAGACAGGTGTATTGTAACAACAAGTTGAGACAGGTGTATTGTAACATCAAGGTGAGACAGGCATATTGTAACAGGAAGGTGAGACAGGTGTATTGTAACAGCAAGTTGAGACAGGTGTATTGTAACATCAAGGTGAGACAGGTGTATTGTAACAGGAAGGTAAGACAGGTGTATTGTAACAAGAAGGTGAGACAGGTATATTGTAACAGGAAGGTGAGACAGCTGTATTGTAACAGGAAGGTAAGACAGGTGTATAGTAACAGGAAGGTGAGACAGGTATATTGTAACAGGAATGTGAGACAGGTGTATTGTAACAGCAAGGTGAGACAGGTGTATTGTAACAGTAAGGAAAAACAGCTGTATTGTAACAGGAAGGTGAGACAGGTGTATTGTAACAGCAAGGTGAGACAGGTGTATTGTAACAGTAAGGAAAAACAGCTGTATTGTAACAGGAAGGTGAGACAGGTGTATTGTAACAGCAAGGTGAGACAGGTGTATTGTAACAGGAAGGTGAGACAAGTGTATTGTAACAGCAAGGTGGGAAAGGTGTATTGTAACAGCAAAGTGAGACAGGTGTATTGTAACAGCAAGGTGAGACAGGTGTATTCTAACAGGAAGGCAAGGCCGGGAATCGAAACCGATACCCCTGTATTACTAGTCAGATATCTAACAACTGAGCTATCCAGGCCAATATCCATGGTTGGGCTTGACCAGAAATTGAATCCGAAACCCTGTACATACTATTAGACATTTGTTATAACTATGAAGTTTTCTAGGGCAAAATCCATGGTTTGGTTCAATTGGAAATCAACTCCAAGAACGCTGTATTTCTAGTCAGATGTCCTAATTTTAATGATTTTAGGTTTTGCTGAACGGGAATTAGATCCTAGACTCCTGTATTACTAGTGCTCTATCAGGATCAATATGGCTCAAACCATAACATTCTCTTTTTGAATAATCTTTGTCCTCAAAGACTCACAACCAAGCTTATTTGCCTCTAGCAGGACTTTTACCTACGAATTCAGTGTTGGTTAACCAAATGTAACGGCAAGGGATAAATTTATGGCGATTCCCGAAATCGAACCTGAGTCTCAAATGTTACTAATCAAGTATTATAACCACTGAACTACCCTGGCACATATCCACAGATCATATTACGCATCGTCACAAACCGCGGCTGAAACGTACGTTCATTACCCTTTCAACCATGGCTCTCTGCTCGACAATTTCTTCGTTTCTCATAAAAATGCATGTCGTGATTCGGCCAATCACTGAGCTTCCTCGCAATTGTTAGTCGGATATTTAAACTGTTGATAAAACGCTTGTTCTTCCACTACTTCGGTAAACTAACCCACGAAGAATTCGTATGTATACAACGTCTCGGCACATTTGGTGTGGAATAATGATGTTTTTCTTTCACTAAGAACAGGTGGTGGAAAGTCTCTATGTTACCGGGTATTTCCAATCTAGGTTTACATATTGATAATATCCGGAACCCAGGAAACAAATGGACGTATACAAGAGATAAACTGTGAAACTCTTCAGATGTCATCGATCTGTTGGATTTTTGTTTACCATAATATCGGTGGAAAAAGCACATGTTGTATTGCCGCGGCCTTTATTGGTGTTTTACAAGTTAAATGTGGCTGCGCAAAGACCAATCTTCCATTTAAGGCTAATGGTGAATTATATACGTCATTTTCGTCATGCATATTTATGAGCAACGAAGAAATTGTCACACAGAGAGCCGCGGGTAAAAGGGAAGAGGATCCTGCGATGATATTATGCAACCCACTGTAATCTCAACAATTAGTTACCCAAATTATTTCCCTTGATCACCGTCTTGTGTATGCTTATAAGATATAATCAATTAATCAGAAGATGTTTTATCGCTTAAGAATTCAACTGTTTTGAACATTTTTCTGGACACGATTCGGGTTTTATATCGGTATTGGGACTCTTATTACGAACATCTTTATTACGAACCCATGTTTATTACAAACCGATATTTATTCTCCAATGAAAGGAAAATAGCACAAATTTTACTGGATTTACCGAAGTTTGGTGACATCGAACTGCTATTTGCTGGCACTGGTGGTTAGCTATAATCATATTTTACTGTATTTTCATGGTAAATAACTTCCAAGATTTTCTCACTACCCTTGTGTCAAGACATTCCTTCAAAAATCCCCAGCTTTAACGTTGCAAACTCTTCACTCTTCACCTCTTCACTGTAGACCATATCGATGGTATTGTTATCATTTGAAATTCTATGCTTTGATATCAAATATTTCCTGTTGTATTTTAGGATATCCTAAGTCACGGGGACCAGTGTGTTTTAATTGTCCTCAAGTAGCAGATGCTACACTTTGTGACCAAATCCGAGTATGTGAACTGAACCAGGTAATATTCCCTGCTTAGACACAGACAATGTATGTGAACCTAAAAGCATTTACATTATATTTGCTTTCGTTCTATGTTTGATGGTCAAATGATGTCTGACCGTTCTTGGTATACTGATTTTGACTACGAATTACTCTGTTTACTTGATCAAAATAGAACACTTACGGCCGTTTAATTGATTGATTGATGCTTTCCGTGAGTGTTTTATTGATGGAAGAGAGAACTCAGATACAATGTACCAGGGAAGAGACCACCGACCCTCCGAAAGTAAACTGGGAAACTTTCTCACTTACCCGCGCGAGCGGGATTCGAACCCGCGCTGGCAGAGGTGAGAGGTCGTGTGATTTTGAGCGCGATGCTCTAACCACTCGACCACGGAGGCCCTTCGGCCGTATGACTAATTGACAGGGGATGATTACTCCTCCTAGGTACCCGATCCCTTCTCTGGTGTGTCCAGGGGTCCGTGTTTACACTACACTTAATTTGTATTCTATATTGTTCGTAATCATCACCTTTTCATAAAAGATATATTTTGAAAACTTTAAAGTTTCCTTGTGACATAGAGGCATTTGTACATAATGATGAAATTGAACACGTGAATGTATCCATTAACATATGGAACTTTATATTATTAAAAACTCATGTAGTGCTGAAATAAAATATTGACAACATTTTAATTAGATAACCAGCAGTGTCTAAAATATGTTGCGACAGTCAAAGAGAAATCATAATTATTCAACGGCAGAAATGAAAATTTAAAAAAAAGAAAATAAATACTTTTTCTAAACAAACATCAGCGAAGAACAGGAAACGCAAAGATGACAATGGGAAGAGGACAGATGATAAAGAAAGAATATGAAAAAAAAAAAACTTTGTTAAACACACCTCTGGTTACACACACAATTACTCTGAAGTTGAAATTCAAAAGATACAGGAGGTCCTCATTGACATTATCTTCGTAGTCTTTGATTATCAGGTCGCCCAACAGTCTGTTGAAATTCCTATGGGGAACGAATTGTGATCTTGTGTTAGTCAACCTATTTTTATATTCTGATGAAGCAGAATTTATTCTATTCTATTATTTATAAGTGAGAAGAAAAAATAGCTTGCTGTAGCCTTCAATGCGAGATTTAAATATATCGACGACGTTTTATCTATTAACAATAATAATCTTTATTCGTACCGATATGTCGATTCGATATATCCCAGTGAACTCGAAATAAAATGTAAATTTTTGCTTCATGCTTAGATATTTTATTGAAAATAGATATAAACGGCACATTAAAATTTCAGCGTTATGATAAACGGGATGAATTTAGCTTCTCCATTGTCAACTTCCCAGATTTATGTGGCAATATTTCATTATTATTTGCATATGGTGTTTATATTTTTCAAGTGATTCAATACGCAAGAGCTTGTTCTGGTATGGTCAGTTTGTAAATCGAGGTAAGCTACTGACAAACATGGTGGTACAGGGGTTTCAGCAGTCTCGTTTAAAGTCAGCATTTCGCAAATTCTATGGTCGTTGTAACAATCAAGTTTGTCAATAAAACCTATCATTGGGTCAAACGCTGTCTGACGTGTTTCATACGGATTGTTAGGCCGTTCTTGGCACACTGATTTCAACTATGGATAACTCCGTTTACGTGGTCAATATATAGGGCTCATGGCGAGTGTGAACAGTCAACAGTCAACAGGGGATGCTCATTCCTTCTATGCACCTGATCCCCCCTTTCGTGTGTCCAGGGTCCCGTGTTTGCCCAACTCTATTTCGTATTCCTTATAGGAGTTATGAGATCAGTTATTGTTCGTTATTCTCACGTTTCACGAAAATATGCTAAAGCAAACAAGCTTGTCTAATTTGTCGATGACGAAGCATAATACAAGCTACCGCAAGATTTCCCTAAGACATTCTAATATAAGGCAGAACTTAGTCGTACGCAATCTTTGTGAAATTGGACTGAGAATTGTTGAGGTGTATGTTTTTATAAATAAAGTATTTGTATATGTGGTATGGTCGCGGATCTTCACAATGTTCATTATGTTCTTGTTTCACAGGGGAATAAATGATAATGAACTTGTCATTTTATCTAGGCTTGCTATCTACACAGAGAGGAAGAATTTGGAGATACTTTATTCACGTCGAGCTGCATCAATAAACACGTAAGTGTTAGGAGCCCGTGTAAACATTACAATTGTGACATCATATATCTCTACAACCTAATAATGACCAGAATCGTTTTCACTTAGGTGCTTTGAACAACACAAATCACGTTATATTGGCACACTGATTTTGACTAAGGATAACTACATTTACCTGATTAGGATGTGTCCAGGGGTCCGTGTTTGCCCAACTCTCTATTTTGTATTGCTTATAGTAGTTATGAGATTGATCACTGTTAGTTATCTTCACCGTTCATTTTAACAATTACTTCGTGTTTAATCTAATCGTGTTTAACATATATTAAGTGTTGCACGTATCAAGTAACCCTAATCCTCCCGAAAAAGGTGAAAAATACCCTTAAACCTTGGGTTCCCATAAAGGATCGGACAAAACTCCTTAGGGGTTGAATAGGGGGTCAGATTTAAGGCCTAACCCTCGGAGAAGGGCTAGCCCAGCACCACTAGAAATATGGCTCCAAGGGACCCAGGGACGAGGATGGTGTAAGTCTGAAAGTACTTCATTTGTTGGGGTAAACATTCATTTTTTAAAATTTTTTATTGCAATGAAAATCAAAATTAAAACACACAAAATAAATCCAAAACACATTATTCAAATCATTATGATTTTTTCCTGTTGTGGATTTGATATCAAAATAGTAAGGGACGAGAACTGTATACTTGGTTCTTCTTACTTTTGTTCTTACTCTATTCCATTGAGGGTTTTACATACGTTATTTGAAGAAGCTATGGCTAGTCTATACTTGGATTTTTCAACACCTGAATATAGACTGAACTCTTTGATTATGGATGTTGCCTACCACAAGCTCTATAAACCAGCACGGATCATGGATGATATTCCTTCCAAATCATTCCGTCAGTTCCTTAAGCTCAAATTTACAAACAAAGGAATAGATGCCGTCAACATAAGCAACATTCTTCGTCATAAAAGGGTTCAGTCGTATATTCCAACTTATTTCAAGTTCAAGTCTACACCCTGTGTTTCCTACAGCTATACTTCTACTATTGCATCCAAACTTTTTAATTATAAACAAACTTTACAGTGCTTAGATATAGACCATCTTATACGTAATCCACCAACATGTTCTTGTTCTTCATCTTCTTTCAACTACAGTCCAGCTGGACATGTCATTACTGGTGATGTTGATATAGTTGAAAATGAGGACCTCAAACCACTTATTCTTAAAGGTCCTAAATACAGAGAACCTCGGTCTTTTAATTGGCGACAGAACTTCATCTCTATTATGAGTTCTGTCGAAGATTATGCCAGACGATGGGCTAAATATGAGAAAGAACTTGATACATTGTCAGAATGGGTTAAAAGCATAAGAGGGATATTAAAATCCCGCATTAGACATATGAAAACAAAAGCACGTACCATCTATCCTTCTGTGTTTAGTAAACTAGAAGTGATAAAAGAATTAGATAGGTTATATGAGGAATATGTGTTGGTTCCAGCTGACAAAGCTAGTAAAAACATTGTCTTTGTTTGTAAGGCTCATTATTACAACTGTATTTTAAACGAACTTGACATTAATTCCACTTTTGGTAATCATACTTATACTCCAACTGCCCTTTCAAAAAACGAAATTCTTCAATACCATGCTTCAGTTTTAGACACATTTAATATTCCGGTCAATGGGTCGAATGAATATGAGTTACAGTACCTATACTGGATTCCTAAACTACATAAAAACCCTTACAAACAATGATACATTGCTGGATCCAGTAAGTGCTCTACCAAGCCCCTATCTTTGCTCAGCTGTGAAGGAGAAACTTCAAACTTACTGTGCGACTACATATGCCAGAAGTGGTGTTAATCACATGTGGATTCTAAAAAATTCTAAACAACTTTTAGTAAACTTGAAATCACAGAATTTTTCCCAAATCAATAGCATTAATTCCTATGACTTTTCAACACTATACACAACCATTCCTCACGATAAATTAAACACTGGACTTTTTGACATCATAGACAGTTGCTTCTTCAATAAAAACGGAAAACGGAAATATTCATATCTAGTGATCAGTCATTCAAAAACTTACTTTGTTAAACACCACTCTGATTCCACGCACAAGTACTCTGAAGTTGAAATAAAAAATATGCTAGAGTTTCTCATTGACAATATCTTCGTGGTTTTTGGTGATCAGGTCTTCCAACAGTCTGTTGGAATTCCCATGGGCACGAATTGTGCTCCTTTGTTAGTTGACCTATTTTTATATTCATATGAAGCAAAATTTATTCAAAAACTTCTACGTGAGAAGAAAAAATCTTTCGCTGTGACGTTCAATTCGACATTTAGATATATCAATGACGTTTTGTCTATTAACAATGATAGCTTTCATTCATATGTCGATTTGATATATCCCTGTGAGTTCGAAATAAAGGACACCACAGTGTCGTCCACTTCTGCTTCATACTTAGGTATTTTATTGAAAGTAGACATTAACGGCAAACTGACAACTCAACTGTATGACAAACGGGATGATTTCAGCTTCTCCATCGTCAACTTCCCACATTTATGTAGCAATATTCCATTATCACCTGCATATGGTGTTTATATATATCAACTGATTCGATATGCAAGAGCTTGTTCTGGGTATAGTCAGTTTTTAAATCGAGGTAAGCTACTGACAAACAAGTTGATGGTACAGGGATTTAAACAGTCTCGATTGAAATCAGCATTTCGCAAATTCTATGGTCGTTATAACGATCTAGTTCGTCAATACAACCTCGCATTGGGTCAAATGCTGTCTGACGTGTTTCATACCGATTGTTAAGCCGTTCTTGGCACACTGATTTGACTGTGGATAACTCTGTTTAACTGATCAGGATATGGGGCTCACGGTGGGTTTGACCGGTCAACACGGGACGATTACTCCTCCTAGGCACCTGATCCCACCTCTGGTGTGTCCAGGGGTCCGTGTTTGCCAAACTATATATTTTGTATTGCTTGTAGGAGTTATGAGATTGATCACTGTTCGTTATCTTCACCTTGCTTTTAGACAATGCTTCCATTCCTCAAGACATATTTATGAAGTCGTGAACAGTTATGTCCTTTAACTAGAATACCGTGTTGCATTTTTGATTAACCCTATTTACATGGAATATCTAATCATATTTTGACTCACTATAAATTATGATTTTAGGCTTGTTCCTCTAACCTTGACATCTTCGGAAGACGATCTCTCGGCAGCTGTTCAAAGTGTTGCTTAGCGGATCTGTGTAATAGTCAATGTAAGAATCCAACTAATTGTCTTAATAGTCAGAGTACATTGATAAAGTATGGAATGAACAAAGTCATGGACAGTACATTGACGTAATGACTACAGTTATCAACAATTAGACATATAGAATACACTAATGAACCATTGAAATAATGATATTTCTAGAGGTGACAACTGGCAACATCAATGTTGCCTCTCTGTGACTGACGTAAATTGTTTCCAATGTCTACATTATCGTAGTTGGATGATATAAGTGATTGTGCAATAAGAGCGGAATGACTTGGGGTGTACACGAGTGATACCCTTTACATATTGGCAACCTATTTCCAAAATAAAGGAATGGGTACTATATCAACAAATACTTAAATTCCAATATATTTTGTCCTCTCATACTGCATTATAAGGTTTGTATTTTATTCCACATTATTCCTGTTTCAATCACACGCTACAGAAAATTGGACTTAAGCGTTGAGAATTCGGACAAAACCGGGATAAAATAGATAAAGATATTTATTTCATTCAATGCTTTAGGACGTATAAAGAAAGGTGAGAAGCAAATATTATCAGTGGGGGAATCAGACAAAAATATTAGGGGTGCGACCAAAGGTGGTCTGTGTACGTTTTCTACCCCCTCCCCCATGTTTTTAGCAGAATTGAGAAATTGCAGACTGTAAAAGAAATAAAATGTAATGGGTACAATTTAAATTCAGTAAGAATTGATACATGCACAGTGAAAATAAAATTCATCAAAATACATTTTCCCTACCCTTATCACCGTGTTGTACTGTTGTAGATGCGATTTGGTAAACATCTACAAATCGACAATACACATCAGACTCGCTATAAAGTATGGTATTTTGTATTTCTAATTTCAATTCATGAATGTTTCAGGAAAATCACAGGTTGTTTTCAAATATAATGGATACTCTAGCAAGATATAGGAATAAAATTAATCCATGAAGACAACAGGGTTGGGGTCACAAGTATTGAAAATTGACTCAATTGATGAAACTAGAAATATACGTAAATTTATGATTAACCATCTATTCAAATATTTAAGCCGCTATTGTCGACAATGCTTACATTTCGTCAAATATTCCCCTTCAATTTCCGTGAATATTCATGCATTCTTAAGTGAAATATCCTCATTTCATTTTATTTCGAATTACAATCTCAGGCTCCCTTTACAGCAAATTTTTTCTGTTCATGTAAACACTTGAAAAAAAGTTAACTTAACAAATACAAGGATTTTTAGAAATTCAAAATCTGGCAGAAAAGTGCTGTCAATTTCCATATATGATGCGTTCAATTTCAGGCAACGATATGACATTGTATCCCTCCTCTTCAACCATGACGACAAAGACAACAGCGGTGACATTGATGATGACCACAAAGTCACAGACACCTGCATCTACCCATGTACCAGACTCAACAGGTGAAAGTCATATCACGGTATATCTTCTGCAGCCCTCTGGGTTTAATGGAATACCCGCACACAAGCCGATGACATAAATTGAAAACTATATTAGGATTGAATATTTCCAAATTGGGTATTCCAAAACACAATTTTAAACTCACAAATTTATCTTTAAGACCCTGTTAGTATTCATTAATGTTTTTATGTTCACTGCAGGTAGTAGAGGCAGAGAATTTCTTGTTCTATTCATGAGAAATCTACAGGATATTTCAGGAAACTTGAAAGGATCCTTGACAGTTTACATAACAACAGACAATAAAGCCTCGGTCAATATATCCAGCTCTCCTCGTTTAAATGCGAACATTAAATCGGCAGTGGACAGCAGTGGATCTATTACATCCGATTCTAATTTTACCTTTCCTATTGATCTCTCGTGTGCCTACGGAATAGTAGAACCAAAGGCGGTGATAATAGAGACTTCCCAACCATCCACAGTCACTATTTTTAATAATTATTATTACGAAACCTCATCCGACGGAACGCTTATTATTCCAACGCACAAACTGTCTAATCAGTATCTCGTTTCAACCACAGAACCTCGTTCCTCAGGACGTGACAATTACAGCCAGTTTGCAATAGCAGCCCTCACTGACAGAACAGACATAAAGATAAGGTTCAAAATGCATTACAACCATATAATTACTATGCTTGGTTGGAAATATGGTGATGGAGACGTTCTATTTAAAACTTTGAATAAATTCGAAACCCTTCAGGTTAACAGTTATGTAAATCTTACCGGGACGCTCATTACATCTAAAAAGCCTATTGCTGTTTTTTCCGGAAACCGTTGTAATTATCTATTAAGGACTGGTTGCAGTCATATGATGACCCAATTACCCCCAACGACAGAACTAGATCATCAGTTCATTGTGCCCCCGTTTTACAAAAATTTGAAAACTTTAATTCAGGTTGTAACCCCAACTCAAAATACGATCAATGTAACTATTGGTGACAAAAATTCATCGTGGGCTTTGAATAAAACAGAACACAAAAATTTTGAATCAAATGAAAATGTAGTTTTAGTTTCGAGGGATCCAATTTTAGTCACCGGTTTTGGTATGGGTTTGTCACATGATCCTGATGTCAATCCCTATATGACAGTTATGCCCGGCGTACATCAATATCTTGATTTCTACAAGATCACAGTGCCATCTGGATATAAGGAAAATTTCATATGTATAATATGTCCAGCCGTCTCCATTAGCAACCTTCAGATAAGTGGCTTCTCTATAGATTATTATGCCACAGTTCACCAGAGTTCTGTGTATTTAGATAAAGCATTTGTTGTCCGTGTCTTTCAAGTTCAAAATACAGGCGAAACATTTGTTATATCAACAACAGATAAATCGAAATTCGGACTGATTGTTTATGGTCACCGAGCAAATGACGGATATGGATTTTCTGGAAACTTCGTTTTACCCTAAAATCACAAGAACTTATGTATTGTATGTGTTAATTGAAGTATGTATGTTATCTATTTTGTAAACACAATTGGACAATAAACATGTGTTTAAGAAAAGTACATCAGTTCAATCTTCAATCAGTATTAATTCAGAAAAGTCTTAAATTGTTGATCTTGGATTTTGACGTCAAAGGTTTGTATGCAAGATCTCAAAGATTACTCATGGTAATGTGTGCATTACATTCGCCGATGATTGCATTGATAATTCAAAATGTCTGATGCAATATCATTATTTCCTAAAAGGCTAAGAACTCTTTTCCATATAAATTAACATATCTACTGCTTCTAGGCAACTGCTCCCACCTCTGGTACATCAACGGTCCCGTGTTTGCCTAACTCGCTGTACTGTATTGTTTATAGCAGTTATGGGATTAATCGCCTTTCATGGTATACACGTTCACTATATGGTCATATTGGCCCAGCCCTAAAGCCTCAATCCCTGAACAAGGGGCAATGGATTTCGCAATTTTGATATAGGGTTTTTTTGGTGATCATAACCGTGTATCTAGTTTTTATCCTATATGTGTGGGAGTAGAAAAGAAGAATTTTGAGAATATGGCCTTTTTGCATATTTAGCACTGTCCATGAGACCCCGGGGTTTTGAGGTAATAAATTTAACAATTGATATTCCTCTTATGAAAGGTGAAAATGACGAACAGTGATCAATATCATAACTCCTACAAGCAATACAAAATAGATAGCTGGGCAAACATGGACCCCTGGACACACCAGAGGTGGGATCAGGTGCCTATGAGGAGTAAGCATCCCATGTTGATCAATCAAACAATAGGTTTAGATTCACGCCAGCCCGTTTTAGTTACTGGCTTTGTCAATCAATGTAACAGGCAGGTGGAACTAGGGGATTCCCCTTTTCACTTAAATAACAATGTTGATTTGCCTTTACATTTACATACAAGTTATTTTCATCTACAACATCAGATATATCGGAAGATTCGACCCTTCCCTACTATTTTGTGGTAGTAATGAATGGCAAGAATGTAACCTTAAATAAATCGGTGATTTGAAAGAAGCACTGTGCAACCCCCCCCCCCCCAATTTAGGAATATGAAGTTTGGGCAAAAGCAATTTTTAGGTATCCGTTTGTCGACAATTGTAGAAGACAATTTCTCCTCCGACTGTCCCAATACTTTTTCTGTGTACGATTCTAAACTCTTTAGAAGATAATAACAGCTCTGCAGTACGAATGAAAAGCTTTTGTTAAATTAATAGGCGTCATATACATTAAATGGTGGCCGCCATATGAATTAAGTGATAGTCGCAAGTTATATCAATATTACTTTTCTACCCTGGTACCTACGTACGAAAGACCATTTAGGACCTATCAAAATGTTTTTGAATTTGAAATAACGAATTTCAGAAGTCGTTTTTACAAATTTAATTTGTTAATTCAAACTCTTAAATTCGTTATAACAGGCGTGACCGGTCAACATGGGGTCGGTGTTTGCCACATTTTCTAATTTGTATTGCTTATAGGAGTTATCTTCGCCTTTCATAGTAACATATAGTACTACTCATATTATCACTGATTCATATATCCTTGCAGCTATGAATTTGATTGGAAATATCAATGATTTATTGTTAGTTTCATTCAGAAATAAGAAATATGCGTATTCAAGCCCCCCCCCCCTTCCCACCACCCAACCCTGCACTCCAAATGATATGTACATACATCATTTGACAAAAGTTTTAATCTTGTGTTAAATAAGCAGCCAGGTACGTTGGTGGGTAAATTCATGACACTGTCATGACACTGTCAAATTTTAAATCATATATGTTTAAGATATTCGATCTATTACGATCATATTCTATATCTAAATGAAGGATCTGTTTATCTCTGTTATCATGGTATCATTGTGAAGGGTTTGTGAAATACAAAAAGCATCCTTAGGAATTTCATAAAAATGATTATTGTTTGAAGTATCTCATCTTCAAATTTTCATTAATTCATTTTCTACAAATCTACTGACAAAGATTGTATAAACAATATCTTGATAAACATTGAAAATAAAATTAATCACTTTCCACAGATGTTTTTTGAAAATTACATTTTTATTGTTCTAAATTCTTTCTTTATCATATGTAGCCCATCATCTGGCATAATCTTCAAGATAATTCATGATAGTTATGAAGTTTTATCACCAAATGAAATATTTAGGCACTCTGAATCTCTGACCCTCAACATAAATGACTTCAGGTAGGCATTTCCAACTATATCGACGCCATCATGATCTGTCATGACATATGGAAGAATTATTTATAAAGTGGTCTATACCTAGGTAATGTAAAGTTAGTTTGTAATTAAAAAGTGTGGATGCAATGGTAGAAGTATGTCAATAACAATACAAGGTGTAGACTTGAGATATGATGGAATACAGACTGAATCTATCTATGACAAAGAATATTGTTAGTGTTGGTGGCATGAAAGGTGAAGATAACGAACAATAATCAATCTCATAACTCCAATAAGCAATACAAAATAAAGAGTTGGGTAAACATAAGTGGTTTATGTTAAACCAGAGTTGGGATAAGGTGACTAGGAGGAGTTAACATCTCCTGTCGACCGGTCACACCCGCCGTGAGCCCTATATCTTGATCAGGTAAACAGAGTTATCCATAGTCACAATATGTGTACCAAGAACGGCATTCACTTCTTTCTAAGTAAACTTATGGAACTGCCGGCCCGATTCGGAGGGATCATCATCCGTAACCCGCAGTGGTTTACAGAGTCTGTGATGGGCAACATTCATAATCATATATTTCAGTTTATATGCAAGTATTGAAAGATACAAGTATGGACTACCTTGGGTCTCTTTAAATAACGTATTCAAGACTTTTAGTGCAACGGAGTAAAGATTTGTAGGAATGGATTGCAGACCTGATTGCCTGTTGACAATATGACAACAAGCATAACTTAAATACTCCATTACTAAATTCCAAGAATTAGTGGGAAAGCGGTTGGTTAATATTCAAATTTAGTGCTGCAGACAACCCATTGACTCAATAATCAACCAGGGATTACCCCCCCCCCCTTTAATACTGACACAAAGTACCTCCCCTACCGGTAATTGCTGTGGTAACATACATTTTTTTTTCAGAGTGAATGTCACATGCAATGGGGGAAATTTCAGTTCTGACCCAAGCCCTAAATATATACCCTGGTGCATATCCCAAACTTGAACCCAAATCCTCCTCAGTACCTCTCATGGATAATTTGAACGGTTTGTAACCAGGTACTAATTAATTAGTGATTATCCCTGTGTAAGTATCGATTCGTCAATTAGCGACTTTACATACATTAGTGACGTCATCGGTTGTTTTGTAAAATATGTTTGTGTGTAGAGCCCGTGATTTTATGGCAGGTGGCAGGAAGTTAGCTAGAGATGGGCAGCTTTATACTAGTAGTCAGCTTTGTATGGAGAAAACTTCTAAACTGTGTATGTTATCATAAGCAGGGTATTAGATTGATACTTGTTTATTGATGACAAGTATACTTATTGTTTTAATATGCTTTAATTTATTTAAGTATACATACATTTATACTTACAATCATTATCCTATCTGAACTACTACCCCTAGGACCATGATTCAAACATTCTACTAACCAGGACCATGGTTCATACCTACTTCCCATGACCATGGTTCAAACGCCCTACCTCCAAGGACCTTGATTCAAACACACTACATCCCAGGACCATGATTCAAACCCCTATCTCCAAGGACCATGATTCAAACATACTATTTTCCAGGACCATAATGAAAACACTCCACCTACCAGGACAATTATTCAATTTAATTTTATATTCATTGCATGAAACGAAACTCTTGATATGTAGCAATTGTGTAGACCTAGAGTATATCACTAATAAAGAAAAACAGATTATAGAAACTCTTCAATATCAGGAGATAAACAATCCCTTCATGGGAGTCTTCATTTGAACGGAAAATTTAGTGACTATGTCCTGATGTTTCCTGATGTTCTCACTTATGTAACCCAGGTCACACTCAGTTGATCCAATGTTACCTAATTTAACTCATATCTTACTTTTTAAGTTCATATCCAAATAATCTGTCACTCACTTTTAAATGCCAATTATTTGACGAAGGCGCAATCATTACCTAATTTTACATCTTAATTTTGACTAGGATATGCCACGAATGTGGTTTGATATTCTGGTCATGAACCTGATGATCTAATGGCCTAGGTACTGCGACTGGGATGTTTGTTTGAAGAAGTATATATAATGATCAAACGTACGGTGTAATAGGCATAGATAATCAATGTAATTAGGATGTTGAATACAGCACTGAATTCCAACTTTGGTTTAAAAGCGCATACGAATAATGTTCTCCGTCATACCTACAATTGTTTATTTATTTTACCATTGAAAATAATTTTACTGCCTGTAAAAATACTTTTACTACCAGTAAAAACAAAATGACCAAAGCTCTCAACCATTTATTATTTATACCAGTAGAAAAATAATTTACCAATAGTATTTGTCCTTCTTTTATGCTACAATTACATTTCATAAGTAGCCACTATACTCACAATTATTTATCTTTACAATCAATATGATTACCTGAAGCATAATTAAGTACTGGTAGTAAAAAAGTTAATTATTGATAGGATTACCAACCATTGATAAACTCAATACCTTATACATTTTGCTGCGAAGTGATGCAACAAATGAAAATCATTCATCTATCATTTGAATTTCTATTATTTTTTGCCCCGTGGGGATCCGGGTTACAATAGGTCCTCAATACCCCTTGCTTGTCGTAAGAGGCAACTTAATAGGACGATCCTTTGGATGAGACTGTAAAAACCGAGGTCCCATGTCACTGCAACTGTGACACGATAAAAATCCCTCCCGACTCAAAAGCCGTAAGCGCCAAGCATAGGCCTAAGTTTTGCAGCTCTTCAAAGGCAATGATGACGTCTCGATATAAATGGGGGGAAATTCGATAGGGATGTTAAAGAATATGCAACCAACCAACCAACCAACCAATCTATTCATTTATCTCGAGCGATGAGCATTAAAGGAAATGAGAATCTGATCTATGTAGACGTATTCCTTTGCAGACAGTTACCTGTTGTATGAACACACTGTTATTTTCCCAACATTATATGTGTATTACATAATCTTCTAGAACTAAACACAAATAAAACTGTCAAATGTTTAGGTCCGAATTTAACGCACTATTACTGAATATCAAACTTGAGCTAAGGCTTAAAGATAAGTGCTATTCTACGTATGTGAATCATTTTCTACTTTAATAAACATTTATATTCAAAATATTTTGTTAACCATTTCCTCGTCGTGAATATGAGCATGAATACAGTACGACTATCAAAGGGCTGAAAGTATTGACAGAAATGAAAATGACTCCTCTATCTTAACCTTTCATGTAAATATTAGAAAAATCATTTCTGAAAATACATGAAGGTATGATCAGTTCATGCCTTTATATATTTTCAAAAGGGAATTTTTTCGTTATTCTACACATATGTTTCTTAGAACATATAACAATATACCGGCATTAACTCTAGATCCTCTGACACAGTGTAAATCATTTTATGATTTATCCTTTCAATAATCTTTAAAGAAAATGAAAAATGTCGTCAACAAGTTTTAATAGATCAATTATTGCGCAAGCAATTCTACCTACATACAATACTGTGAACTGTCTTATCTAACATGCATTGATAGTATTTGATCATCTGTCTTTTTCAAAGTCAAGTCATTATTACGAACACACGATGTTAATGACACGTGTTACATATACAGGTAACAATTTTATGATTTCTTTGTTGATTTATTGAATCTCCCTTTAAAAACTGTTCACTAATATTGTGATCTCACCAACTTAGTTGAAGTGTAACAAGTCAGACACATATGAATATATGAGGTTCTGTACCGTAGCAGTGAGGGATATGCATGGTGTTAACTGGTACAGTGATGCAGGACATCCATTGCGTAGGTCTCATCCAAATATATAACTCAACTTTATGATAAACAGGATGATTTTAGCTTCTCCATCGTCAGCTTCCCATATTTTTGTAACGATATTGATGGTTCAGAGTTTTCAACAGTCTCGATTGATGTCTCGTTTAAAGACAGCATTTCGGAGATGCTATGGTCGGTATAACAATCTACTTCACTGCTACATTCTAGCATCGGGTCAAATGCTGTCTGACGTGTTTCATACCGATTGTTAAGCCGTTCTTGGCACACTGATTTCGACTGCAGATAACTCCGTTTACAAGATCAGGATATAGGGCTCAAGGCGGGTGTGACCGGTCAACAGGGAATGCTTACTCCTCCTAGGCACCTGATCCCACCTCTGGTGTGTCTAGGGCTCCGTGTTTGCCCAACTCTCTATTTTGTATTTCTTATAAGAGTTATAAGATTGATCACTGTTCGTTATCTTCTCCTTTCTTTTAATACTATTTGTTATATAGCCATCATAATTTACTTTCATTACTGCAACATGTCATATAATTGTTATTGTATAAAGCACTTTAGAGTGCTGATCTATAATGAGTGGCGTCGGTGGCCTAGTGGTTAGGCCGTCAGACGCTCGACCGAAAGGTCGTGGGATCGAGTCCTGGCCGCGGTAGGGCTGACGTTGTGTCCTTGGGAAAGGCACTTTACACGAATTTCCTCACTCCAACCAAGTGTAAAAGGGGTACCTGGCTATAGACAGTGAAAGATATTGTTAGAATGTTAGTGCTCTAGTGCCTGTAACGGCAGCTTGCACTGTATGCTTCCCAGGAGGCTGAGAAAGTTCTAGATTGATATAAGGTCTGCCGGGGTAATAATGTATTGTAAAGCGCTTTGAGCAGCTGGAAAAAGCGCTATATAAAACCAATCATTATTATTTTATTATGATTATATAAGGCGCAATATAAATAAACATTATCATACTATAGTATAATTTGACATTGCGGCTGATTTTTTTCTCGAATTCCACCGCAGTACATCTGTTTAATAGTGATGAAAGGTGAAGATACCGCACAGTGATCAATCTCATAACTCCTCATAATTCCATTGCATTGAAAAGAACCCTTTTAGTTAATTTACTGGAATGAATTCGAAGTTTATCTTCATCAATCATAATTGTCTTCTTTGCTATTTATAAAGGGATCGTGGTCCTCGTGATCTACGCCAGTTCTACCGGTAAGTCATTCTAAGAATATTTAATTTCATACAAACCAGATAATTTCAGAAATTTGTGATGTAAAATCAATATAATAGAGGGAATATTTTATTATCATACAAGCCAAATACTGGGGTATTTTCGAAAGATTTTGGTATAAAAACGTAACGTATTGTTGGATGGCAAAGGAAAATGTTCTGAGTGAAGTATGTCGTTCAAAATGGCATTGCTATAAGGTAGTTTTTCATTGCCATTGGCTATAAATTAAATTTCATAAACAATTGGTTCACTGTTTTTTTGTGCACAAATGCATGATCGTGTATAATACCTTTCAATTTCCGTTTGTTGCTAATAAATATCACGGATCTGTTTGATATAAATTGTACAGGACAGTACACGTGCTTTTATCCATAAAAAGCTGTGCTAAAACATCCATGGATTAATTGACTTACACAATACAGATGCTGACTCATTTGTAATACTGCATCTTTTTAACCTTGTCATAAAAACTGTGCTAGAAAGTACATTGATTAATTGACTTACATAATACCGATAATACTTTGACAAAAAAAAAAATGGATTATTTTTTTCTTCACGCTAATGACGCATTTGTAATATATCCATTTAATGAATGACGTAAGGATTAAATGGGTTGTCTATAGATGACAAAATGGAAATAACGAACAGTGATCAATCTGCTAACTATTAGAAAAATGCATACATCTTTCTATATACAAATATATTAGATTGTTAGTCCCCGAGGGTCTCTAAAGCCCAGTAGCTAAGTACTTCGTTACTAGCTTGAAAATACGGATGTATATTTAATTGCTTGGATAGAATTTAGAAATTCATTGCAAAATTAAGGATGATATCTCCCTCATGCATAACTCTGATCCTTGGAAGAATTTAGCTCCACTTTTTTGGCACTCTAGTTTTCCCTTTAGCTCTTATACGTTTTTGTCATTTAGAATTTCCAAACTTTCGGCTTGAGCATCACTGAACATACACTATTTGTCGAAATGCGCATCTGGTGCATCAAAATTGGTACCGTATAAGTTTTACATATACAGATAATATAATCCTTATTTGTCCCACTCTTTGCTCTACAGTCTATAATGGTTTATTAACTGTCATTTGTATTCGTTGTCATTATTTAATATTGTCCCTTACTTTAACAGCGGCACTATACTGTCTCTCATGTGCCGACAGTATATCCCCTAGACATTGTCACACTGTCAGAAAATGCAACGACGGGTAGGTAAGTATAATGTACAAATAATTAAACACCTCTGACATTGTGTTGATCTTAATAACCCTAAACTTTTTCAACTCTTTTGGCCTTTAAAAACTTAACGTATCATGGCTTAAGAATATTGACAGAATTCATTTCAATCGTAGGAAAGTCGTATAGCTACACGTCTTCTAAAAACAGAAAAGATTTACTAATTCAAAGACATTTCACACAAATGCAAGCCCGATTTTTTTGGTTTTGTGAACTAGCTGTTTGAGGTTGTAATGAAAATTGTTCACAAAACATGACGAGGTTAAAAAGTTTTTTCTTATGAATTCCTGCAAATGTACTATTTGAATGCGTACTTATGAAAATGTTAGATGTATAAGCCAGAATTGAAATCTCTTCTATCTCAATTTCAAATCATAGGTCTGTTACACCGAAAGTCATTTAACAGAAAACGGAGTCCTCGTGTTTGATACCGGATGTACACATGTTCAGGTATACATTTCTTGTTATGTAAGCATGTCACGTAATAATAACAACTCAACTTTATGACGAACGGAATTATATAGGTTGTTATTCGTCAAATACATGCAGAAACATTCCAATATCACCTGTATATGATGTTTGTCTCTCAGCTGATTCGATGCTCAAGAGCATGTTCTGCGAATGATCAATTTTGAAACCGAGAAGGACTACTGATCGATACGTTGATTTCATTGATTACTGTTCGTTATCTTCACCTCTTCCATGAATTGTTTTACATTACGTGAATGAAGACGTACATTTAATGGTGAGGTATTCTCAAAGAAAAGCATTTGGAAGGCAAATTTAAAGTTTATAATTAACCAATGTGAGTTATGTTTTCAAGATATGTCAGTCAAAATACCGACACCTGGCTGCATTCAGAAATCTCCACGGAGTGGATCCAAGCCTTCACAGTTTGTGCATAGAGTGCTGTTCTACAGACTCCTGTAACAGTCATGGCTGTGGACGACCAGGTGGGTGGAGATTGCCATTTGATTTGTATTGTGATTGGTCGCGTGGTATATCAAGTATATGTACATTTTCCAAGAGGAAAGATGATATAAAAGGTACTCGTATTAAGAAAACACAAGATAATCCAAGAAATACAATACATGTTATACGAAGAAATGATTATGACGTTGGATGTACCGCAGCAAGCACTATTTCAATCTTGTTTTCATCAGAATCATTTCCTACAATTTTTTAAACTTTGTCTATCCATGACATTATATGATATCATAAAGAACAGGTGGTGTTGTCTCTGTGGTAGGACCGTTCGAAGACGTCAAAATGGGTACTGACTACTCTTTCGTCAAGTGCTCGAGAATTAGTAGAAGTGAGAGTTTTGGGGTTCGGATCAGGCTTTGGTACGATAAATCCGTGGCACTATACCTTTATAAACAAAGCTGCAGAATATCAAAATTTAAATTCGTGCATTCACACGTGCACTTGTTGCTTAAGGATGTTTCATTTGTAGACATTAAACCTCTGTTTGAAGATCGACAAGGATAGAGTTACTCTATGTTAAAAGAATCCCGACCTCCCGTTCGCAAATGTCTTTACCATTACTGCAACTGGTGATGATTGTGTATTGCTTATAGGAGTTATGAAATTGATCACTGTTCGTTATCTTCACCTTGCATGATAATGATAATAGTATTGATGATTATAACAATTTGAATAAGTTCTCCACTTTAATAAAGGATATCCTGTTACAAGAGGACCAATCTGCTTCAACTGCTTGGAAGTATCGGATCCGATATTGTGTGACAAGATTAAGGCGTGCCAGGTGAATCAGGTATGGAGATATCTACATCTAACGCTGAATTATAGACATCTAGTTTAATGAAGACGAGGATCTTTAGTAGAATTATCTGTTGTAGGTTTGCTACATACGGAAAGAGGTAGAATTCGGTGACACCTACTTCGTGTCTAGTTGCAGTGATAAGAGAGTAAGTAAAAACACGCGGAATTTTATCGACATTTAAGTACTCAGAATTGCAGGATTCATCTGTTCATTTAAACAATATAAAAAAAAGATTAGGAAAGAAATCAATTTGAAGCATTAGTAGGGTAAAAAAATGAACAATATTGAAATGAGTATGTATTAATGTCAAACAAGAAAACGTTTCTATAGTATATAGACGACTGTACCTTGTACTGTCATTGGATTTTATTTTCTGGATTTATCGGGTTTGTTGTGTTTAATTAGGCACCTGTGCCAATCTCGTGGGTTCCAGAACCATTGTTCAATTGTTTTTAATGTCATATATGAATTAAATGCTTGTAATCTTGTTGTTTCACTTGTTTTTATATAAAAGCCATGCGTATTACCTGATTTCTAGTCACAACCATTTTTAACGTATACTTTTTTGTGGTAGGCGTTTTTAGACAAAATGTATTTGGCGTGTTTATGTTTGCACAAGAATATTATGTCTCTGCCATTTTGAAAATAACAACAATTGTAGAAATTGGAATTATTCTGTCATACAGGTGTAACATTTTATTAATACATGTACTGATTGATTATTACTCTGTGGGATTTGTTAGAATCAATAACCATGGGGAATTGTTTAGATCATATTATTTCATGTTTTTCTTAAAAGACACAATTGCAAGTGTTACATTTTTCACCCTATTCTGAAGTTCGGATGCAATAAATTCTTAAAACTTTTTATTATCGTGTGCGAATTAGATACACTTTTTGGCACGCTGTTTTTGGCTATATTGAGCTCTAAAACTTCATAGTTATTTCGGATTTCAAACATTTCGGTTGAGCATCACTGAAGAGACATCATTTGTCGAAATGCGCATCTGGTGCATCAAAATTGGTACCGTATAAGTTTTACACACAACTTATTCTCATTCTTTACAGGTTTGCTCATCATATCTAAACATATTTGGGAAGAGGTCGTTGGGCAGTTGTTCTCGGTGCTGCCATGGTGATTTATGTAACGACCATTGTAAGTGTAATATTTTTCTGATACTGGATACGAACTTTTTTTTGCATTTCATAGTAAGCATGTCTTCATAATCTGTATCCCATTCTGTTTCCGTGAATGATCAGGCACCTCTCAAATGGAATGTATTTAAGTTCTTTATCATGAGTTAAAATCGCTGTTTACAAAAGATCTAAAATTAATAATTAAACGTTTCTTTATGTCTATTGCTTTACGTCCCATTCGAAAATCTTCTACTTATGTAGATATGCCATTTGTCTGAAGTGAATTTTACCCTGCGTGGTGAAAAACTGCCAAAATTGATCAATATTTTCCCCCTCTAAAATCGCATAAATGTATCTGTAGGAAAAACTAGAATGGTCCTAGCGAGAACAAGACCCCCTCAGTGTACATTGGATGGTGATATATAGCAAATTCGTACTTGTTGAAGAATAAATACATCTTTTTGACATGTAGATTGTTGTAGCAATATATTGTAGACTATATATCTCCATATATATCTCGGGATATTGAAGATATGTTTAGAATAAGCTCAGAATAATATTACATGGAAAACTACTATTCGGCGTACATGAACCATAAAACTACACATTTTTATTAACAAAATCATTCACAGACAGATGGCCGGACAGAGCCACAGATGCTTCCAATATACCTAAACTAACACCGTAATGTCTGGCAAAGAACAGATACTAAATTGAAATTAAATATATTTTAAAGTGAATAGGTAGTCGTTTTTTTCATGATCCCTGGAAGTAAGGGTTTTGGTTCCAGGGTTGAGTCAAAGTTACTATCATCATTATTGCTGTTATCGTTTCAAAGACTTCTTTAAGTTTGTTGATACAGTATAAAAGGAAAATGCATTATTTGGTAAAGCAGAAAAGGATATACATGTACAAAAATCGTGAAGTTTACAACCACCGACTTTTGACTCTTGGACGGGTCCAAATTAGTTATATTTTGTTATTGTTACATGTATACATATTGAGTTTTTCGCCAGTATATGAACTTTCCAGGATATATGAGTTTTAAGAACACATCTTATTTTATACTGTTGCTGAATATCATAATTTACTCAGAATATCTGAATAAGAATTTTTTTTCTACATATCATCGTTCTGGAGAATTTTTTGAATACCTGATCACTCCGTTTACTTGATCATGATATAGGGCTCACGACGGGTGTGACTGGTCGACAAGGGGTGCTTACTTCTCCTAGGCACCTGACCCGTGTTTGCCGAACTCTCTATTTTGTATTCCTTATAGGACTTATGAGATGATCACTGTTCATCATCTTCACATTTTCATGTAAAACTCAGGAGACCGTTAAAGCCTGCAGTCCTCATTGTTTTTTATTCAGAAAAAAAAACCGCCAAAAATTCCTACTCATGACACTTCAATTTTAGGCAGCGATGCGACATCTCCCTCCTCTTCAACCGTGACAACGACAACAGCGACGACATCGACAACGACAACAGCGACGACATCGACGACGACCACAACGTCACCGACAACTACCCAGGTACCAGAGTCAACAGGTAAATGTCACACCACGTTTTAGCTCCAGTACTATAGCCCCAAAGGTAAAATACAATGTATGCAGAAAAAATTGTGCTTTGAAATTAATGGTTCTTATCAGAAATAGATCTTATACTGTCCCGCATATCTATGGTCGTTGTAACGATCTAGTTCGCCAATACAACCTATCATTGGGTCAAATGCTGTCTGATGTGTTTCATGCCGATTGTTAGGCCATTCTTATTTTGACTCTGATAACTCCGTTTACCTGATCAAGATATAGGGCTCACGGCGGGTGTGACCGGTCGACAGGGAATGTTTAATCCTAGGCATCTGATCCCTCCTCTCCTATATCGAGGAGTCCGTGTTTTCCCAACACTTTATTATGTCTTGTTTATGGGAGTTATAAGATTGATCACTGTTCGTTATCTTCGTCTTTCATATCTCATTTTTCTAAAAAAAAAAAAAAAAAAAAAAAAAAAAAAAAAAAAATCCAAACCCTATCGTTCTTACTATGGAATTTAAAGCATAAACACTAAAACACAATCTGAAATTAAGAAAATTACTTTTAAATCTGCTTTTGATAGATTTGTTTTTATTCACTACAGGCAGTAGAGGCAGAGAATTCCTTGTCCTGTTCATGAAAAATCACCAGGATGCTTTACGATCCTTAACAATTTACATAACAACGGACAATACAACCGAAGTCAATATCTCCAGCTCTCCTAATCTAAATCCGGGCATTAAATCGGCAGTTGACAACAACGTATATATTACATCCAATTCAAAATTTACACTTCCATTTCATCTTGCGTGTGAATACCTAAAAGTAGAACCAAAGGCAGTCATAATACGGACTTCAGAACTATCGACAGTCACTATTTTTGATAGCTTTTACGAATACTCTAACGACGGAACATTGGTTATTCCAACATACAAGCTGTCTAATCAGTATCTTATTTCTACAACAGAACCTTATACAACATCTCCTTACTATTATAGTCTGTTTGGTATTGGAACCCTCTCTGACAGAACAGACATAAAGATAAAATTCAAAATGGTGAATACTTCTAGAATCACGTTACTTGGTAGAACATATAATAATGGCGATGTTTTCTCCATAACGTTGGACAGATTTGAAACTTTCCAGGTGAACCATACTACAGATCTTAGTGGGACGTTTATAACATCTACAGAACCCATAGCAGTGTTCTCCGGAACCCGATGTAATAATCTAATAAGCATTTCCTGCAGTCACATGGTAACTCAGCTACCCCCAACGACAGAACTAGATTATCAGTTCATTGTGCCCCCGTTTTTCCATAATTCAAAAACTTTAATTCAGGTGGTAACCCCAACTCACAACACAGTCAACATCACTATTGGGGGCAGGGTATCATCGTGGATTTTGAATGAGAGAGAATACAAGAATATGGAATCAAACGAAACAGCAGTTATAGTATCACGCCAGCCTGTTTTAGTTACTGGCTTTGGAATGGGTTCTTCATCTTCTCTTTACATCAATCCCTACATGACGGTCATTCACGGCGTGCATCAGTATCTCGATTTCTACAAGATCACAGTACCATCTGGATATACAGAAAACTTCCTATGCATAATAATTCCAGCTGTCTCCATAGACAATCTTCAGATAAATGGGCTCTCTAGAGATCATTATAACACTGTTTATCAGAGTTCTGTGTATTTAGATAAAGCATACGACGTCCATGTCCTTCAAGTTAGAAATACTGGTGAAACGTTTGTTTTATCAACAACAGATAAATCAAAATTCGGACTGATCGTTTATGGTCACCGTACGTTTGATGGATATGGATTCTCTGGAAACTTTGTCCTACCCTAAAATCATAAGAACTTATGTATATCTTATCTACAATCTAAGTTATGTACTTTATTATGTAACATCTCCCGGGTGTGAAGAATTGGATAATAAACATGGGTTTTGAAAATATCATTTTCATTGGAATACAATACATATGCATTTTCTGTTCAATCATTCAGAAGAGAAGTTGGAGGTGGATCTAGGATTTTGATGTCGAAGGGGTATATGGAATGCCTTGAGTTTATGTTTTATGTAGATATATATTTTTCTTCTCTTTACTTTGGTTTGTTTATTGTTTGTTATGCGTTCCTCTGAGATTTCTTCACCGTATTGTGACATCACTAGCTGAGGCAAGGAATTCAAGGAAGCCGGTAGGTGTCAGGGATAGAAGTAATATCAACTAAACTGGCGATTGCCACTTAATTCATGTTACGGCCACCACTTTATTTATATGGCTGCCACCAAGTATACCTGACCGTCACAATTTATCTGGCGACCTCCACTTATTATCTGGCGTAATTTAAAAAAAAAATATAAAAGAATATATAAAAGAATTGGCTTCATTGACCATGACCTGACCTCGGATGTCTTACATTTAACTAGAGGAGCTACTCTGCTAAAATTAAACTTTAATAAATATACAGCACTACCAGCCGTGAGACATTTGGCCTGAATTGAATAGTTGATCTTGCCCTAACATGCTGAATAAACCCAGTAGCTATGTCGAAGCTTGGGTGGCTGCACTGTAATCCCCCATAGGCTGCTTAGCTAGCTGGATTAACAAGAGTGATACAAATTTGAATATTTATTAATCGTAATCAGAAACAGGGTGCAAATTTACATATATGGCGGAAAGGGTCGCATGCAAATTTTTGTGGAGAACTGGAGAGGCGTCCAGTTTGACTACCAACGTAGGGGCAACACAGGGGGCCCTATGTGGACATAGGTGCCTGGACCTGAACGGGTGATCACGTTCTCAGGGGGAAGAGATCACTGCGCATCTCACCTTTCTCCTGCGTGCTACCTGGTTTAAAGAGCAAGTACAGAGCAAACTGTGGACCCTCCTACAGTTTCCAACATGCACCAGCCTGTAGCATCCCCTAGGAGGTGGATGTGAGCACAGACACCTGAACGGTGGATATATATATAGCGTGTTAGATCTTATGTACCCACCCACCCCCCACCCCCACCCCCATTCCAATGAAAGAAAGATATATACATACATGTCACAAATTAAATGAATTGAATGTCAAAATCTTGTTAGAGTATCAATGACGTGTTGAACAACCTCACTGTTATATTTAGGACCCAGGTGATCTCTGGTGGGTGTGAGCGATTGCCCCATATGAATAACAAGATTATTCAACGTCTGACAAAAAAATCTAAATTCACATAGTTTTCACGAGACCACCCCCCACCCCCCTCAAAACTAAATATGATATATATTGAAACTAATCGATTCACAAGTAAAACATATGAGTATAAATAACACTCTGTATACCTTTTCTACTGTTTATTCACAAATGAAAGTGAACATTAAAACGTAAAATGTAATATTATTTGGAGGTTTTTAACTCTCACTTCAACTCACCGTGGTTATTATTATAGTTATTTTATTGATTTATAAAGTGCAAACTTACATATACTTTCTATGCGTTGGTTGGTTTTTTCCCCACTAGAGCGTGATCGATGTCGGATGACAGAAACGTACGGGAGTTTTTAAACACCCCCTCCCCTTTCCACATAACTATTTGAATTTAGAATTTTATCCCACATCGATCTTTTGATCCCGCCCCTAACCGACCGCCTCCAGGCTGGTAATAAGTTTCGATTTAGTAAATAAGCTGTAAGTGCTCATATATGTACACTACGAAATTAATCTCGTAGCTTTTTTTTTCTTCCAAAAATATGGAAATGTTTGAATTTATGATTAAATCATTTTTCACTTGCATGACCCCCCCCCCCCCCTTCCCCAACAAAAAATCGATTGTAAAAGCTTAAATTTATAATGGTTTAAAAAAAAAACCTTTTTTTTAAATTTCATATTTCATTATGGATTTCAGAAGTGGATGAGAAAAAGAAAACATCACAAAGGGAAAGGCTTGGATTCTATAGATATATAAACTCCAAAAATGCTGAGAACTAAGGCTAGTATTGTAGAATAAAACAAAACTATCAATCAGACGGAATATAAACAAACATCAGAAGTGGTGAGAAAGTACAGAGTGAAACGGGCTAAATGTGAGAGAAAGAAACACAAAGAAAATATAGAAATTCATTAAAACATACAACTAGCCATGCGGTATATATCCTAGAAAAAACCAAAACTGGTTTTTTTTTTCACTGTGTTCAAATTTCTCAGAGGTCATTCATAAGAATGGGAAGCCTTATTTCATGGGATGGTTACCTGTAAAATGCGAAACGAAATCGAAATGAAACGAAATCTACC
The DNA here is from genome assembly GCF_947568905.1 of Ostrea edulis. Classification (NCBI taxonomy): domain Eukaryota; kingdom Metazoa; phylum Mollusca; class Bivalvia; order Ostreida; family Ostreidae; genus Ostrea; species Ostrea edulis. The sequence continues at coordinate 65,083,244 of NC_079171.1, forward strand.
GAAGCGAAACGACACCTACCGAAACGGGTACCCTTATTTCATACGAGATGCCTGCTGTTGTAGGCACGGTGAAATAAATACAGTTCGTATACTTTGGAGTATTTCTAAGAACTCATAATTTTTATGAATGTACACTATACATGTGCAAAGATTTATTTTGAATTTTTAAACATTAAATCATGCATGTGCTTTAGTTATGATATTACAGCTAGGAGATAATGAATTTGTTTAAAATGTGACGTTGCTTTGCCACAATTTATGACGTTACAAGCGTTTTCTGTGTAACGGTAAGGTCGTGAGTTCGAGTCCCGCTCGTGCCATGGCCGCGCCAAACTTAAGACCTGAACATGGTTTAACGATTGCTCCTTCGCCAAACGCAATTAGAAGTGAGAATCGCGGGTATTTCGTGGTGATCTTAAAAAGGGAGATACTGTGTCGCGGTAGGCGTTGGCACGTTAAAGAACCTTCACTGCTACAGTCCTTGAGCGCTAAGCATAGGTCTAGATTTGTGGTACCTCACCTACATGTAAAGCTGGTGATGGCTCAGTATTAGTGAAAATTCCTCGACGAGACGTAAAATAAACCATCCTTAGATATCCAAGATTACACCGATTGCACGCATGATCCACAGACCCTTTAACGTGCCATTCACGCCTCTCATCACCTCCGATTTGCAGCTCATATCCGAAAGACTCGGGCTTCCCACTTCCAAGTGTCGAACGTTGGCGATTTTTACGCCATAGCTTTCATACGACCATCACACAACAGGGCCGCCGATGCACCGTGATCATCTTTAGAATACCCTGATATATCTGACATTTAAATTAATATATTTTCTAAATAAGGAATAAAAAATATTCTGGAAATTGTATCTTAAAGTTAATTCAATCAAAATCTTCAGTAGTCAAAATCTACGTGTATCTATTAATACATTAATACAATAGAAGACATTTTTGTGGATTATATCATAAGACGTGACTTCTTGGGATAGTGAGGTTTATAATGATGAACTTATCTGAATCATTCAATACACAAATCAGACGTAAAAGGTTGTTAATCCCTTACTTCAAACTTAAAAGAATTAGAATTACATTATTGGGGCTCACGGCGGGTGTGACCGGTCGACAGGGGATGCTTACTCCATTGGTAGAATCAGGCGCCTAGGAGGAGCCGATATCTTGACTGTGATCTTCACTATTTCATTATTACAGGAACACACGGACCGAAGCTTATATTGTAGTGTGTTTTGCGAAGTTTAGTTATTGTACACACCTTTTCAACAATGCATGTAACAATCGATTCTGATGATGTTACTTGACGAGGGCCTAGGGGCGGTATATGATACAAACGAGCGAAAGTGTACAATTTCATGTTACTTGAGTACATGCTAATTGCTCCGCTTTTGAAATATAGTCTATGGAACAATCTTGTTAAGAGTGGTGCAGATGTGTAACGGTGATGCCTTGCATAAAAGATAAAGATAACAGTCGCTTCTTTAACGAATACAAAATCAAGAGTAAGGCACACACAGATAAACACTGACCCCTGGACACACCAGAGGTGGGATTAGACAAACACGGACCCCTGGACACACCAGAGGTGGGATCAGATGCTTAGGAGGAGTAAGCATCCATCGCCGACCGAATGACCTCGCCCGCCGTGAGTTCCATATTATCAAGTCAAGTGACTTGAGGGTAAACTTTGGAGTTAGAAATACTTTTCTCTTACAATTAGCGCTTGCTGGCTTTAAAATAACTGAATAGTGGCAGAAAGCATACCAACTGACCGTGATGATTCAACGACATTATTTTTATACTGAAATGTCGAGTCTCATTCTGCAATAAGAGTTCACATGCAATCTGACCCCAAAAAGACAAAAGGATTATATCTTCACATTTCATAAAGACTTTCATTTAATTTTGATTAATTTCAAAATTCTGTCTTGGTTATCCAACCCATGTCTCGTCCGTTTGACATGCGCACACGGGACATCCGTCCACGATCTTATGACCATGCGCACAGTAAATATCACACATGACGCCTGAGCAGAGTTTATGCTGAGTTGGTTCTGTGGTTGTCGAGATAACTGAAATAAAAGTGTTTGAAATTATATAACATTCTTACAACAAAGGGCAGCTACTAAGTTGCAATATTTTGTTTCTTTTAAATACTGTAAATGTATTACATTTGGCTGTGTATTCTATTTAGCGCCTTTGGCGGAACGCAGCTTCCGCTAAATCAAGTACATCGTTAAATGCCATCCGTAAATCTACATGTTTAAAGTAATTCAGGAATGCGCTAAATCAAATCTACGCTAACTTGTTGAAAAAACGATTTCCGCCAAATATCGTACACGCCAAATATAATACGTTTACAGTAATAGATGACGCGTCATGAGACTTTGGGTCAAAATGAGGTAATTGCGTAATAGAGAAATAACGTCACAAACATCGTATATTGTTCAGTACATTAAAAAATTCCGCAACGTTTTTTAAAATGTTATTTTCTTCTTCATATTTTGTTTTATCAAAGTTTAAGAAAAAATATTTAAAATATAGTACTTACAAGTACCTACATTCAGCACTTTAATTTTTAGCCTCAGAAGAGAATATATTGCACGTTCGCAGATTATATAACGGGAGTTATTGGCTCTTACAAAAGTGAAAGTAAAAGGCATTTTTCTCCCTTTGAAGAGAGACGTACTGTCAGTGTGAGTCAATCGAGCTGTACATCGAGTGTCTGTACTCTGCGCTATTCCATCATTGATTGCATACGACAACGAAGAAACGACCGGTTTTTTTTTCTGCGCGATATTCGGAGTATAGAACTATATACATCCGAATCTGAGAGCGATGGTAGTTGTGGGGATGATTAATAAATTATAACGGTGAAAACAGAAATAAACAATTATTACGTTTGTGAGTTTGATTCAACAGGCATTATATAGAAGAAAACATAAATACGCAAGTACATTTTTTCCTCGAAACTCGCGTGATTGCATTTGTTACACAATGCTAAAATGCAGAGAGATCACCACCGAGAACAATGTGACGACAGGGACATAGCACCAACGTGGAAAGGGGTGTGACAGCCAGCGAAAATGTTGGACATCAGGGAGGGGGAGGTTAAATTCATAAGTTAATCTTACGTTTTCGTTGCTATAAACAAAAAGTGAAAGGCGGCAACAAGCCGATGCATGGAACTTTGCAAGCAATAAGAACTTTCCACTTGAATGTACTAAAAAGATGGTTCTCACTTGAAAAACCCCATGTTATCCTTTCATTGAGTATAATTGGGGGGTTCAGTGAGATTTGTACCAGCGATGATCTTTTTAACAGCGTGGTGGAGGAACACGTAGACCTTGGGGACTGGTCGTGTCCAAGTAAGTACTTTCACAGTAACCAATGTTGAAGTTGGCCGTGATAAAAGTAGATAAAACTAGCGCCCAGACAGCAAGGACCATTAAACGTGTTGTAAGATGTTGTAAATGCGAGAAGTCAAGAGTGGTTTACTCAGAAACAAAAATATCCTCAGAAGAACAGAAAATTATAATCTGCTGAATCAACATGCTTCTCGACGAATGCTTTGTGAGATGCAATCTAACTTTTGATATAGCACTTTTGTACCGTACTACAGTTCAGGATGCTTAAAAGATTTGGCAAGGACTCTGAAAACTCCGTGTGAGAGAGAGTGGGGAGTACCCTGTGTTCCCAGAATATTCTGTCATACTGAAGCGAAAACACAGCATCAAAGATACTCTTGAACTTAAGAAAACCAGGGGGAAAAATGACTTTTCGTATTGAAACGAATACTTGCTTTATCCACACTGGTTTGCTTTGTTTTAAATTCATATAAAACACAAAATCTTGGAAAGCATGCTTGTTGGGTCTTTTAAAACATATTTTATAATAATATTTGAATATTTTGGGACTGGTAGTATGATGTATAAATATGATTTAGTATTTTCAAAAAAGCTAGATTTGGAGGGGAAAAACCTGCCTGCCTCATCATTTTTTCGACAAAAGTGCCTAAAGAAGCTAAACATTAATTTCTTTAGCCATAATATTTGTTCTTAATAAATATCATAACATTGTTTAGAATTGATTTCAAATTGAGTGCATCAATGAGTTTCAAGTGTTACTTCAAAATGAATGAAATTCTACACCATAATATATAATATTCGTGACGTCATATCATCGGAACCATGCAAGATAAGACCAAAAAAATTTCAAATTTGCAATTAGGCATACATCTGTATCATTTTAAAGCAAAAATCTCATTTTTGATAAATTCCTCACAATTATAACAAAGTTACAGAAAAGTGCTTCGAGCGAACTGAAAGAAAAATATTTGAAATTATATAGCACGCTCATAGCAAAAAGCTGCGAACGAACAGAAAGGAAAGTATTGAAAATTGTGTAACACGACTAAAGCCAAGTGCAGCAAGCGAACTGACGGAAATTATTTGCAATTATGTAATATGCTTCTAGCGACGTGAACTAAATAAACTCTTTTTGGAAATATATTATATTTTTGGCTCCACTTTTTTGGCACGCTGTTTTTGGCTATATTTAGCTCTAAAACTTCATAGTTATTTCGGATTTCAAACATTTCGGTTGAGCATCACTGAAGAGACATTATTTGTCGAAATGCGCATCTGGTGCATCAAAATTGGTACCGTATAAATTTTACATACTAATAGTGAAGGGCTCCGAGCGAAATGAAAGAGAAGCATTTGAAATGATGGAAGCTATGTATAATGAAGAACTGAGAAGGAACCCTTGTGATTTTTTGTAAACGTATATCATTATATCATTTTATATTTGGCACGCTGTTTTTCCCTCTGATAGCTCTAAAACGTCATTGTTATTTCGGATTTCAAACATTTCAGTTGAGCATCACTGAGGAGACATTATTTGTCGAAATGAGCATCTGGTGCATCAAAATTGGTACCGTATAAGTTTTACATTCAATAGGTTCATATTGTTTTGATAGTAAGGGAGATAAAATTTCGCGGTAAGCATGGATTCGGTAGAGGCTTGTTCGTTGTAACCGTGTTTTACTGTAGAATTTTACAGGTGAAAATTGACAAACGTACAGCGCACTTAAGATCACTTAAGGATGAGCGGGGCAGCGGCTTGAAAATATAATCTGTCAATGAATTTGTCCTGATCCTTAGTAAAATCATAGTAAAGGGGACTCTCAATAGAATCAACAGAAATATTTCCAGATCATGCGAGTGTTCTCGTGATTGAAGGCATGGGCATGTAAGAGTTACCTTCCCTGAAAACCAGTGAAAAGTGATGACCAACACCTCAGAGTTCTGTATAACTTCCCTTCGATTTAGTTTCATTCATACGAACTAAAGGGGTCAATATGTTATATTATCTTCTCAGATTCCATGATCAATGAGTAGGTGAAGACAACGAATGGTGATTAATTCAATTAATCCTCAGTAATAATATGCCGAAGTTCCCGGGGGTCCACTTTTGTCATTCTCTTAATTTTTTATTCCTTATAGAAGTTATGAGATATATCATTGTTCCTTATCTTCATACTGTTCGCTTTATAATGATCTACAGATTCGTCCAGACTGGCTCCTCACAGTGGACGTAGATACATTCACTTACATCTTACCTTCAAGAAGTTTCCAGAAAAGTTCAAAATCTCAGGAAATATGTGGATCTGACACATGGTATTGTGAGATAAAGGTTGTTAAGTCAAACCAACCACTTATACAGCGAAACGCGAGAAGGACGGTTGGCATCGTGAGATAAAGGTTATTGAAATGTATATTTCAAACTCACCACTTTAACAGCGACAAGTGGAAAGGACATGCAGTGTTGTGAGATCAAGGACATTAAGATGTCTATTTCAAACCCACCATTTTTACAGCGACATGCGAGAAGGACACGTTGTGACGTGAGATGTATAGTTCAGACTCACCACTGTGACAGCGACATGTGGGAGTTGTGAGCTAGGGAACGTTGAGATGTCTATTTCAGACTCATCAATTTTACAGCAAGATGTGAAAAGGGCACGTGGTATCGTGAGACACAGGTCAATGAGATGTCTATTTCAAACTCACCACTTTTACAGCGACATGTAGGACACCCTTTTTCATCCATAACGTTTCCAAATGGACACCATATCATACAAACTGGCCCACACAAAACGGCATTCAGATCCGCCGCCTCCACTGTAATTAATGACGCATGAAATGATGATGTACTTTTCCGGTTCATTAGTCGATTTAAATATCAAACGGTAATTGTTACATTAAACGGCATAATGATTTACCAATGCAACCTCTCTTTGGGTAAATTATGCCATGTGTGTTTCATACCATTGCTAGGCCGTTTTTTTTTTACACACGACAGGGGATGCTCACTCCTCCTAGGCACTTGATCCCACCTCTGGTGTGTCCAGGGATTCGTGTTTGCCCAACTCTCTATTTTGTATTGATTATAGGAGTTATGAGATTGATCACTGTTCGTTATCTTCACCTTTATACGAGTTATGAGATTGATCGTTGTTCGTTATCTTCACATTTATAGGAGTTATGAGATTGATCACTGTTCGTCATCTTCATCTTTATAGGAGTTATGAGATTCATCACTGTTCGTTATCTTCATCTTTATAGAAGTTATGAGATTGATCATTGTTCGTTATCTTCACCTTTCATTTAGACAACAGATTAATTCGTTTACCTGATCGATACCTAGAGCTCATGGCTGATGTGACGGTCGACAGGAGATGCTTACTCCTCCTAGACACCTGATCCCACCTCTGGTGTGTCCAGAGGTTCCTGTTTGCATAACTATCTATTTTGTATTGCTTATAGGAGTTATGAGATTTGCCGTGCTCCAACCTTTGTATTCTTTATAAGAATTTTTTAGATCCATAATTGCTCTCATCTTCATTTTTTCATAAATATCACCATTACAATCGCTATGAAAATGTGAGAGATAACAGTTATCAGAGTCATAAATACAAATAAAAAACGAGAGTAGGGCAGACTTGGACCCCTTGACACACTAGAGGTGTAAGCATCCCTTGTTGACCGGACACGCATGGAAATGATAAACATATTAAGTTAGTAAATTATTAATATCAATTTTCATATTAGATATATGAATTATATATTTTAAATTTTACCATTCAAAGCAGAGAGGAATCCTAGGGCAAAGACTAGAATATTTCTCATTTCTTCCGCAATGACTGCACAGACTGTTACGGATTTAAATGATTATAAATGAAGCGATAGGTGTAGATATTAACCGCGATAAGTATGAATATTAACCGCGATAAGTATGAATATTGACCAAAGATAAGAATGTCGAAATATTAAGAAATTGCGAAATTGATCTGAAATATGTCAGAGATTCTACGATCATTATGATCATTTTTACCATGGTTTTGTTATGATTATGCTGAAGATGATAAATTTGTATTGTACGAACAAACTCATGAATATGTGTAAGGTAACATCAGTCATATTTCATTGTACAGTGTAGGATGGAAATGTTGACATTTTCCGGATTTCGAAAAAAAAACCAATCTGGATATATATTTTCACTTTATTCAGACATTGAGGTTAATTTTCTAGTAATTTGTATAATAAGCATATATTATAATATCGACGGTTTTGACGGTTTTGCTAAATAGAAATATGATCAACCACCTTCTGATAAAGATAACACTACTGTGGAATTCTCGGTTAAGTGTGACCTCTGCGAATCACAACCTCAGTGAAGATAAGGACAAGAATGAGATATATATACGATTTGGATGTATTGTGTACGAAACTTTTCATGTCATACAATATAAAAAAAATCCCCACCCCCTCACAACCATCCAGTCTTTTATCTTCCGATTTTGACCAGATATTAACCGTGTGTAGAAGCAATGATACCAAAAACAATGCTAAGGTATTCAATTGATATTTGATTCATGGCTTAAAGATTACCTTTGAAATACAATTAAAAACAATGTTATGGGAGTACGCTAGAATTGGTTCAAGTTTTGGTTCAGTGCAAACAAGTAATCTTTTTTTATATTATTTTTCAACAAACATTCTGTAAATAGTTCATGGAATATCTTCATAATATACATGTAATATAGAAATACCGAAGTGTTTATTTCTTTCAGAGAGAGAGAGAGAGAGACAGAGAGACAGAGAGGGGGAGAGAGCTATGAAAACAGGTCATCTGATAGCGTTCATATTAAATCCCAAATTGGGTTACTCCTTTTCTTTAGATTTTAATTATTTAGTGTATTCGTAACGTTTGTTGTTTGTGGATGAAATATACCAAACGAAGTATCGAAATTAGACGCTTGAGGTCCATTTAATTCCTCTATACTGCTATAACTGTAAAAACTCATCCCCTGAACAATGAAATGATAAACTTGTCACGTGGCACACGATGTTAATCGTGACCAAATTCTTATCAAAATGGCGGCCTTAGGAATCTCTGTAAGAATGAAAGGTGAGATTAGGTTTCTGTTATGTCAATATTTAAACGATTTCATCTGGAAAAATCAAATCGAAACGTTTTCACTGGAAACAAATTTAAAACGAACCGTCCTTCTAGAAAACCACGCTTAATAGTAAAATAAAGAAACGGTATTAGAGTTACTCTTATGAAATCCTTTATTCATACTCGATGACAGCCGATAATGTTGGGTTTGGTGTCATGGTTGTAGTATCTCCAATTAACAAATATAAAACAACACTGAACCGTTGTCATGGTATTCATTAGTATCGTGCTTGTTTCATTTTACCTCGAGAAATTTTAACTTGTTATATAAACCAAATTTTCATGTGTACTTTACATTTGAGCATTCTGAGATTAGGAAACACGTTTACTACTCACAGATGGTTACGAGTATTTCATTCTTAACAGATGTGTATAGAGAATTTATATCTACAGGCGTATATAGGTATCTTATTGTTTACAAATGTGCATAAACATTTCATTGTTTACAAATGTGTTTAAATATTCTATCGTTTTACAGATGTGTATAAAATTTAATTTTTGACAGAGGCGTTTAAATATATCATTGTTTACAGGTGCACGCGGTGTACAAAAAGTTTCACTGATTACAATTAACCCTATATTGGTGTATACAGCCATTTTATCATCTACAGGTACACACACTTCCGCAGTTATCTCCCTTCTGGTGATCGTTGTTTCAATGATCGATTATATCAATGGTAAGAACAGTAATGTCTTCCAATCACCCGTGAATATCCATTATATGAATTAAGACATGTCATCATCATTGTGCTTTTCATTATTTGTTGATTTGTCACACACGCTCACTACAACAGCTGATTCCATATCATCCGTGAATATCCATTATATCATCATCATTGTACTTCTCATTATGGTCGAGTGGTTAGCGCATTGCGCTTAAAACTAGTAATCCTAATTGTTCGCAAACAATTAGAGGGCTTTCCACCTACCATGATTAACACACACACCCCCCCAAAAAAATTAAGAATATTCAAGATGATGTAAGAAACTCAAAAAGACCTTGAAAATGAAAAAAAAAAGTTTCATGATAACCTTGACCTCATTTTGAAGGTCAAAGGTCATCGGTCTTCATGCAAGTGCTCCCATGCCTCTATCTATATTAATGTAAAAGTTATAAGCTTAAAATGTTAATCAAGATATTCAGGGGCAATAACTATGCTTAGGGGTTTTCGGTTCATTTCAATTAGCTTCTCAATGCTAAAACTACTATTAAAGATCTAGAAAATGAAGAAAAAATAATTTTGATGATGACCTTGACCTTTGACCTTGACCTCATGTTGAAGGTCAAAGGTCATCGGTCTTAATGCAAGTGGTCCCATGTCTCTATCTATATTAATATAAAAGTTATAGGCTTAAATAATGATATTGGAGACTTTCAGGGGCAATAACTATGCTTAAGAGTTTTTGTATCCCTTTGATTAATTTTTCTATGCAAGAGGGTTTTACTGTGAATTCATTAGCGAAGGTTTCGTGTCTCTATGACTTTCCATTAAGTAGTAATAGCGATAACAAGGTTTTCAACGCGAGTCTCCGAAATGCACAGAGTGGTCAAAGTTCAAAATTATAATGCATACTATCAGAACCAATCCAGAAGTCAATACTTACCCATATAATATTTCAACGCTACCTTAAGCAGGAAAGAGAGTATAAAAAGAGCTATTTTTTCCTTTTTTCTGATAGCCTTGACCTTTGACCTTGACCTAATTTTCAAGGTCAAAGGTCAACGATCCTATTCCAGTTGGTCCCATGTCTCTACGACAAACCGTTCTCAAGTTCGACATGTTTTACGAATAAATCGCAAAACATAAAGAGGCATTAACTCCCTTTAGGGGACACCAAATCCCTTCATTTGAAATTCTTATCTTCTACTAATTACCCTCTATGATTTAGAAAAGGTTTTATCCTCCTATCATTTACGGTTTAAAACGAGTAGCGGTAACAATGATTTCTGTGAAAGGTCCAATAACTCCGTAAGGGGTCAAAGTTCAATTACGCAGGGTGAACTGTATTCGTTTCTCGAGAAGTACTATATGATGGACTATAAAGTTTTTCGATAAGTCTTAAGAGGAAAATTTTTTTTTTGACGGCAGGAAAATAATAATAAACAGAACAATATCAATAGGACTTTCCACAGAAAGGTGGAAAGCCCTAATTACACTGCATCTCACCCCTGTCGGCGCGGGTTCGAATCACGCTTGCGCTGGTAAGTGAGAAAGTTTCCCAGTTTACTTTCGGAAGGTCGGTGGTCTCTTCTCAGGTACATTGTATCTGGGTTCTCTCTTCCACCAATAAAAACTGGGCGCCACCAGATAACTGAATTTTTTTTAGTGTGTCGGCAAACATCAATCAATCAATCAATCAATCTCATTATTCTTTTAATTGACACGCCCACTGCAACAGTTGGTTCCATTTTTTATGTATCACGACTACTGTGGGTCACACTTCTTTGGCGGGAACTTATTTCATGTGGATGCATGATGTATCTATTTACGAGACACAACTTTCGCGAATTATTCTCTATTGCATTAGGATTGGATTTTCCCGAATGGCTAATCTGACAAAATAACGAGTAAATGATATTCTGGCGAGTAAAATTTGATTTACAGTAACACATTGCAATATACGTCTGTGATAGCAGTGTGTATGTGTATTACAGCGGGAGGACCACTATGTTACTCGTGTTTACACGTGGCACATCAAAGAGACTGCACTCGTATCGTGCAATGTGGAAGCCATCAGGTAAGTACTCCATTAAATTTTCCATTGTGTATCTCAACAGGTTTACATGAGCCCTATATCTATATGTAGAAATATGCAGGCATACGATTAATTAATTGATATAAATACAATGTATATCCTCTAATTATCATTTAAGGATACTGTATATCCTCTAATTATCATGTAAGGATACCGTATATCATCTAATTATCATGTAAGGATACCATATATCCTCTAATTATCATGTAAGGATACCGTATATCCTCTAATTATCATGTAAGGATACCGTATATCCTCTAGTTATCATGTAAGGATACCGTATATCCTCTAGTTATACCGAACCTGCAGGAGCAGACCCAACAGCCCCAGAATAGAGGGAAGGGAGCCATATATATTTTTGTTGTGCTTTTCGTATGAGCGGTATCTCAGTGTGTAAAGGGGATCAAGGTTGTAGAGTGTTGAGAATTTTTATATTACGTGACGATATGAAAATGAGGAGCATGTTTGAAGATTTTTACAAAGTTTTATTTTCCAAATGGTGCTCAGAAAACTTTTGCCTTGCATGTCTAAACCATTTTTCTAGAGGTGCTTTGGCAGGAGATTTCTTACCCCAGATGGGCTGATTTATTTTTCCTCCGGATGTGAATCAATAGCGGTAAGTATTTGTTTTACCTATAACATATCTTATTCCTCAATCTAAAATAAAGATATCCATTGCTTTTTTGCAATCATTTTGGACGTAAAACCTTTTAGACACTTTTTAACCATTTTCTTCTTAGCTTGTCTTTGTATAAGAATTAGTAAACACATTTGTGTACTGTACTCAATCCGTGACCCATATACTAATTTACAACGTATTGATAACCTTAAAGACCCAAATAAAATACGGTACGGTTTCTTCACGGATCAGTGAATGTGGGAGGAGCTCATCTATAGTCATTGTTATTTACCTGGCCAAGAGATCAGGGTGCTGTGTATACTTTTGATGTACTCAGGGCCGTCTGCAGTGTTTCTGTGGTCATAGTATTTGTATTATGGTTGCATCTCTATGGCTAGATGACACACAGTCTACACCACCCCCTCTTTCTCTCTTTTACTCCCAGTCATTGGCTCAATGAATAATTTCTTTTATAAATATAGAACTATCATAAATTGATAATATAAATCATTTCAATAAGTTACAAGATGTAGAAATTGATGGGCAAATTATTGTTTGATTTCTGATTGTGTAATTTATAATACATGTATATAGAGGGGGGATTACAGTTATATTAAAATTGCGTTGTTCAGGAGTCTTTTTTAAAACAATTGAATCACGAGAAAATAGCAGTTGTGGATAGGTCAATGCTATCAAAACTCTAGAATACAGGGCTTCCTCAAGATCTAAAGAATGCCAGTAGGTACTGATCGGTATTGATATCAAAACACCTCTCTGAGGTAGCTCCAGACCACAGTATCTACAGATGTCACTACACCTGAGATATATTGTTAAATGTTTGATTGACAGACGGCTAACAATTCGGGATGTTAACTTAAAGATGGGTCTTTAACTCATAAACGGGAAACAAACCCAATTAGATCCTTACCTGATTTTTGATAATATTTGTGTCTTTTCTAAACACACTGCCTTTATTTCTTTGGGGAAGATTGATGGTGTCATCTGGTAGACCATCATTCATTTTTCAATATCTCCATTGAGATCTGACATGAACTTGGTACGTGGTCAACTTCGAGCGTTATAGGATTTGATCGCGTGACCAACTTCATGTCATATTCCAATAGCACTAAAAATTATATCTTATTTCGTAAATACTACATGTAACTTTATAAAATCCTCCTAGGATTAGGGCTTACCAGGTATCCTGTAAATTTCCCGAAATATGGAACATAAAACTAAATGAATCGTGGGTGAAAGGTGAAGATAACGAACAGTGATCAATCTCATAACTCCTATAAGCAATACAAAATAGAGAGTTGGGCAATCACGGACCCTTGGACACACCAGAGGTAGGGCCAGGTGCCTAGGAGGAATACGTTAAAGGGTTTGGTAAGCTTAGCTCGAAATATTCAGGCAGATCCTTTTGACGTAGCAGATGGGGGGGCCACTACCAGATAGCAGATACGCGATGTTAAGTTTTTTTGTATGTAGATAAAAATGTCATGTCACACACATCCTTGATTGAAAATCTGTAAAAAAAAAAAAAAAATAAAATAAAATAAAAAATACCCTCTGAATGTTGTAAATGCTTCGAATATGAAAATGTGAAGTTAACGAACATTGACCAATCTCATAACTCTTCAAGGAATTCAAAATCAAGAGTTGGATAAACACAAACCCCAGGACACACCTTGTAACCAATGCTTGTGGAGTCAGAAGGCTAACCACAAGAACAGTTGTTAGAGGGTCCCTGTTTTGTGTGTTTTAGCTTTGTGTTCTTTTCATCTAAAAATAAACATTATGCTCTCAGGGATGTGGAGCGAGACGATCCTACAACCTGGACCATACAAACACCTTGCTGCAGAAGGCGTCATTAAGGGCGGGGAACGGAGATATTCAGGCCTGCGACCAGTGTTGTCAGGGGGACTATTGTAACCTGCAACTCTGTGACATTCCAATACGTAAGTGAGCGATGAAACCACCGCCGAATTATCAGTATAAGCAAAACGTTACAGTGGCATCAGTTGATAAACATCACCAGTCTTGATATTTACAATAAGGTAATGAATTATTAAAAGAAAAAATATATTTTTTGCACCTGTAACCAACCTTTTCAGAGGGGAAAACAAAGAATGTCGAAGTTATATTTTGAAGAAAAGCCTTTGTTGTTGAGTAACAAACAATAATAACGAAATATCAGAAAACCTAATTTATCAGCTACTCTCTAGTTCTTGATAGTTTATTTTATATAAAATTATTTGTAATTTGAATCATGAAAATCAATTTGAAGGGGTTGAATTGATGGTTACAGATGTGATGATTAATACTAATGTAGTATTAAGTCCCATTTAGCATATTACACATAAAAAGATGAAATAATGATAATCTATTTCTCAATTCATTTTCAAAACATCATGATCTTAACTCTGTAATTTCTACATTGCTTAGTGACTAATAGATAGAGAGACAAACACATACATGGAGAGAGAGAGAGAGAGAGAGAGAGAGAGAGAGAGACAGAGACAGAGACAGAGAGACAGACAGAGAGAGAGACAGACACAGAGAGAGACAGACAGAGAGAGATGTAGATAGATAGATAGATAGACAGATAGATAGACAGACACATGCATGTAGACATATAGATGGAGAGAGAGATAGAGAGAGAGAAACACATGTAGATAGATAGATAGATAGATAGACAGATAGATATGAAATGAAAATATATTTGTATAAAGCATTTTTACTTACAAATCATCTTTCTAGAGTTAAAACAGCGATGTCTGTTTTGTGATGACGTCATAAATCCCGAGGATTGCAATCTTTCTCTTCAATGTGACGAAGATCAGGTAAGTCTGTATAATAATCTAACGACCTTTAAAGTCTCACATTACATCAAATTTACTTTGTCACGGTATCACCGTTAAACCGAATTATTTGATGCGGGTTTTTTTTTTTATCATGACTCCAAGCTGAAAGACGACGTTATCAAATCAGGTGTTCATGTTGTGCAAGGAATTAAGTGCAGTAAAGCATTGAATTCTTCTCTTACCTTTCTAGTATTGCTACACGGAACATATCTATGTGAATGATGAAAAGAGATTCAGGATGGGATGTGCCCAAAAAAGTGTAAGTATGGCAGATTTAAAAGTGTCCAAAATATGTCTGTCAACCGTGAACCTGTAGGCACAAACTGTTCATTTTAAACGTCTATTTAAATTTGCAAATTGTAAACATTTGTCTAAGATGAGTTTCATTTGTCAACTGTAAATTAATCTCCACAGACTGCGAAGTTTGTCATTGATAAACCAACCAATCATTACAGAATTCAGTTGTTTCAGTGTCACAAAGTTCATTACCGTCTTGTACAAGGGATGCTATTTTTAAGACATTAAACTACATATGGAAAGAAAAACTAAAGAAAACAGTGATATATCTATCTAACAAAAATCCCATAAATATTCCAAAATTTAGAGTAGAGCAAACACGGAACCCTGTAAACCTAGGTGGGATCAGGTGCTGAGTAGGACTAATGATTGTCACATTTGCATGTTGTTTTTACGACATTCCAGAACTCCCCTGTTAAGACCAAAGCTTAGTTTCATATTTGTTAATGCAATGATGGAAATTTGGTATATAAATATAACTCCAGTATTGACTAGTGTTTTCAATTTGATTTGCTGAAGTGAATCCTAGCAAATTGCAGTTGTTGAATTTACAGGGATGTATAGTTGCTCAGGAACCAGTGGTCGGGAGAAGAGATTCCCATGGTTACAGAAAAGCCCCGCCCACAGAAAGCCACGGAAAAGCTCCGTCCATAGAACGCTACAGAAAGGCCCTACCCACCGATCGGACGTACTGCGCTAAGTGTTGTACAGGACCTAACTGTAACAGGGACCTCTGCACATCTAGAACAGGTTTGTGATATTGTTTATGTACAGGTTGAATATGATTTAGGATTACAGGGTCTTTCAGAAAATATGAAACCATTTTTTTTTTGTCCCACCTGAATCTCTTGCCATGTCCAGAAATTCTGAAAAATTATATATATTTCTAGATAGTTGAGAGTGTACTGACTCTGATAAGATGTGACATTGCTGTAGCTGCTCACGTTTCTGTGAAGTCATTGCTGTAGCTGCTCACGTTTCTGTGAAGTCATTGCTGTAGCTGCTCACGTTTCTGTGAAGTCGTCAAGCATTTTTTGCCACAGTTCAAAGATTTGACGTTATCTAAATGATTGATGCATTCTGAAACATTCACAAAATATCGTATGTAGAATGCGCTTTTCATGCCTATGTGATTCGTTTTTTTTCTTGAAGTATCTATTGCTTTCATTTCCCCCATTTTTAGCACTGTTTTGCGAGGGGGTGTATCGAGAGCGGAGAACATATTGATTAGTCGCATAGACCACAAAAAAAGAGTATACAAAATTGTGTTAAATGCAAAACAAAATATTTTTTCCCAAAAACTTGCAGGGAATTCACAGTATTTCATATTGCTTATAGGAGTTATGGGATTGATCACTGTTGGTTATCTTCACCTTCCATTCATCACCACTTTTCAGTACCGAAATAATTTTATTCAACAACTTTTTTATTACTTTGAGTTTTCCCATTTCAAATACTGCTGTTCAAGGTGGTGTAATATCAAGACTTTTTCTCAACAATTCTCACCACAGTACGCACGACATAAAATCTTAGCATCCCTCCGACGAAAAACTATTTGTACAAACTGTGAAGATATTAGTAATTCTCAGAAGTTGTCAGTACCGAAACCCCAAGAAGAGTAACCATCAGTATTTATCAGCAAAGTCAAATTGATAATGTATTCAAACCCGAAGTTACTTAAATGTGTATTTGGTCAATTATACCTTAACAGTGAATGTTTCATTAACCTTATCTTTGATTGGTCTCCTCTTTACAGTTATTAACCAATACGAATTGAGCTCACCACCACCACTCGTGCTGTGTCAGGACTATGACGAGTCAGCTTGCAGAAACGGACTAACTAATCCCAGTTTTTGTCAGGACCAAGTCAATAGACAACTGCATTGTCCCAGGACCTGCAACACATGCAGTAGGTAAAATTATCAAAAAAGTGAATTGTTGTCATTATGCAGGTAATGGGTATCGGAATGTGTTTTTCTCGAATCGCTTCACTTCCATTTATACATTTGACACGTGACAATGTGTTTAATCATCCGGTTATTACATAATTGCTGGTAACGTAAAATTTGGAGTCAAAAGCATATGAATTTTAAGGAAATCTTTTGAAGTGTCCTGACTTCATGATAATCATGAACGCATATGCATGACAGTTTTGATTGCCATTTTCTATCTTCAACGTTCCGTTCTCGATAATAATCATAATCGCCGAGAACAGTTTCGTTCAAAAAGTTCAATGTTCTTTTTCTGTTTCACAGGTGTAGAAGTACTTAACGAATTTTAAGCACCTATAAGCTGTTTATTAACCGTAAATCTCAAACTAAACAATTGCTGATGGAACTCGGATGATATATTCTTGTGTTAAAAGTTAGAAACTCTTTTCAAAAATTAAGGATTATCTCCCTCATACATAGCTGTGATCCTTGGACAAATTTGACCCCATTCTTTGACACCCTTTTTAAGTTTTTACAAGGTTATTGTCATTTCGGATTTCCAATATTTCGGCTTGAGCATCACTGAAGAGACATTATTTGTCGAAATATGCATCTGGTGCATCAAAATTCGTACCGTATAAGTTTTTACAATCTATACTCTTCATTCAAGGCATTTCATATCAGGGATGGATAGTTGTGGTTAAATAGTCGGAGCTTTTCCCTTCTGATTGTTCGAATTTCACTTGCAATTTTGCCGTGTCATACTTAAGGAAACATATTATTTCTAAAGAGTGTTTATTTCAAGTCGGAATCTTAGTTCTGTTCGTCGCAGCAAGCTTTTACACAATGATGTATTTTAGTTGATTTCGCAAATTCTTTGGTCGTTATAACGATCTAGTTCGTCAATACAACCTGGGTCAATGCAGTTTGTCAAGTTTCATACCGATTGCTAGGCCGTTCTTGGCACACTAATTTTGATCACGGATGCCTCTGTTTACCTGACCTGGATATAGGGCTCACGGTGGGTGTGACCGGTCGACAGGGGATGTTTACTCCTTCTAGGCACCTGATCCCACCTCTTGTGTGTCATATTACACAATTTTGCATTCTTGTCGAACTCATTTTATCTTCTTCACCCCGATAAGACCGAGGGCCATATTGATGTACAATAACTTGATATTGCCAGGTGAGTTCCGCATATTGATGTACAATGACTTGATAATGCCAGGTGAGTTCCGCATATTGATGTACAATGACTTGATAATGCCAGGTGAGTTCCGCATGATTATGCGGGAACGAACAGTGTGAAGGAAAGACCACTTTATTGAGAACAAACAGTTTTAAATGAGAACGGAACGGTTTGGTCACGGAACAGAGCGCTTTGTCCTGGAATGGAACGCAGAAAGCTTTCAATGGTTTAGTGTGGGAAAGGAACAGCGTATCTATTGTAGCAGTACGCTTCAGGGTGTGTACAGATTCTCGTTTCCAAGCTATGTCATTTACGAAATTTTTTTTTCAGACGGACCTCCCATCCCTCCTCCTGCAACAACCATAACCACGACACCAGGTACTACACACAACGTAGCACGTGCTGTAATAACGATCCGTTGGTCATTGTTCTGACGAGTCGGCGCGTTATATACGTTTGTGAAAAGGCATTACCCCTGATACATGTATTAGAAAACGCGTGTCCGCAACAGTTGACAAGGTCAATCACGTGCTGACAATAGTGACGTAACTTCTCAGCTTCAGTGGGTGTTTTGTTGAAATACAAAAATAATGGATTGCATTGGACGGGATATTTTGGCGTGTTTTACTGAATAGGGACTCTGCTTGATCTGTTACATCCTGAAACATTATAGATTATGTATAGTTGTAACGATCCTTTAAATCCATTCTAAACAAGGGAATCAGTGCCCAGTGCATCCCGAAAATACACTCCGCATATAATGACGCTCTACATGTCCGTTGTTAGGTCCTCCTTCACATAACGATTTTGAATTTGACCACGGATTGCGTCGTTGACCTTATCACGACAATTGGTATGAAACACTTCAGAGAACGTTTGACCCTAAAACAAATTGTAGTTGCATGTTAGAGCGTTACTACAGAACTAAAATTCGCAAACTTCCTTCTGAAAATCCTGTAAAATCAACATATCTGTTAGTGACCTACCTAGATTTAAAATTTGATCATTCGCTAATCATGTACTCGTGAATAATAGCCTAACAATAAGTACGAAACACGTTAATCAGCATTCGATTTGATAACATGTTATATTTGCAAATTGAATTATTAGAATGATCATGTAGTTTTTGAAATTCTATTTGTAAATCTTGTTCTCAAATCAAAATTGATATATTTCACGGATACAATATTTTCTATTTAATCATCCTCACATTAAAGTAAATATCGATTAACATGCATATCAATTAAAGTGAATATTGATTAACATGCATATCAATTAAAGTACATATCGATTAACATGCATATCAATTAAAGTGAATATTGATTAAAGTGAATTTTGATTAAAGTGAATATCGATTAAAATGAATATCGATTAAAGTGAATATCGATTAAAGTGACGATCTATGACAAATGTCTATTTTTCTGACGTTCCAATAACATTATCACATGAAAACTGTAACTGAAATATCATTATAGGTGTCGCTGTTACAACTCCCGCGACTGGTGAGTTCATTTTTGATTTTCCTCCAACTGTGGTTATCGGTCAATTTGGTTTTTGCTTTAAATCATATGCTAGTCTACATAACTGTAATTGATCATCTTGTCATAATCATATCCATAAAGAATGAAATGTGATGTCATCACCGTTGCATTCCGTGGGGATCCGGGTTAGAATATGTCCTCGGTACCCCTTGCTTGTCGTGAGAAACGACTAAATGGGGTGGTCTTTCGGATGAGACCGTAAATACCGAGGACCCGTGTCACAACAGGTGTGACACGATAAAGATTCCTTCTTGCTCAAAGGTGATAAACGCCGAGCATAGGCCTAAAATTTCGCAGCCCTTCGTCGGCAATGGTGACGTCTCCATATGAGTGAAATATTCTCGAGAGGGACATTAAACAATATTCAATCAATCAATCATCATCGTCGCAGGCTATGCTACTTGTCATTGCCTCTAATATCTTGGAGAATCATTCACTTTGTTTGATTTATTACTGTGACAGTTGGACCATGCGTAGACGGAGCTAACTGCCAACAGTACGCGTCCTTCTTCTGCAATCCCTCAAACCCAGGCGGACTCGATGTATGTCCCATCACATGTAAAAAACCAGAATGCACAGGTGAGATTGTATGCTAATATTCAACATCCATCGTAATAAACACAGATAATGTCTATATTGCTACATATTATGAGATAAATAAATCTTGTGTATATAATTGTACTACCATTTTGAACTTCCACCGTTTATCGAATTATTTTAATTTTATTACCAGGTGGCACCACGGGTAAGTTTATATTCGGTTACGGAACATGGGTCATTCAAAGTTTTTGTTCCAGTTTTTGGCACTCTAGTTTTCATTTTAGCTCTTACAAATTTATTGTTATTTCGAATTTCCAAAATTTCGGCTTGAGGATCACTGTAGAGACATTATTTGTCGAAATGCGCATCTGGTGCATCAAAATTGGTATCGTAATAAGGTTTATATATACATATATATGAAGCAGATGCATCGACAATGGTGATCCTGTTACTAATATAGAATATAATGGGATGGATTATTTAACGTCTATCTCACTATTTTCAGATTTACATATTTCATTCATTTATTTACAGTAAACCCTACATCGCTACGTAAGTAAATACTATTGAATAGTTGGATTTCGCGGGTAGCAATAAATACTATTGAATAGTTGGATTTCGCGGGGTAGCAATAAATACTATTGAACAGTTGGATTTCGCGGGTAGCAATAAATACTATTGAACAGTTGGATTTCGCGGGGTAGCAGTAAATACTATTGAACAGCTGGATTTCGCGGGGTAACAATTTTCGTGAATTTGATGGGTAGGCATATCCCCAAAATTTCAAACCACAGCGAAATGCACAAATTTTAAAACGTTCCATTTCCACAAACCATATCCACAAATTTATAGTCCAACCAAGGTGTGAAACCCGGACCATTCACGAAAATTGACTCCCACGAATTTAAGGAAGTTAGCTCCTGAGCTTTTGAGCACAACTGCGCAGGATGCTACATCTAAGTATTTAGTGGTTCAATACTGATCCCAGTGGTGCAAACATTTCATACATCTATTACTAGCTGCAATAATGTAGCACTCTCCGATTTTTTTAGGGGGGGGGGGGGCTACAATTCCGTAGGATCTCCGTAATGGCGCAAATGTGGCTTCACTCCCGCAACATTTTCGATCATTCTAAACTTGATGTACGTAAATAAAATGATATTCTATGTTTCTTAGTCAATATATAAATTTACAACCGGTAACTTACGTGAGGCTCTGTTCTACCGTTTTCAACAATTTTGATCTATTCCAATTTCTCGATTCATATTTGTGCGCCATGTTTGATGTACTGAAGTTTCAATTTCCGATTGTCAAGTTATTTGCAGATGCCTAGACTTGCTCAAGTCTCTATGTTTAATAATCAGTGCTCTCTTTAATACTTTTGATAATGCCAAACATTAGGTGACATTAAGTATAGCAGAGAGCAGAGAAACACAGTAAAATTTGGATGAAATGATAATGTAATAAAAACATAGAGATTTGAGCAAGTCTAGCAGATGCTATATAAGGTAGTATTTACATCAATGAACAAGTACGGAGGCGAAAGCTATTTCGTCGGTATTAAAAAGGTTTAGATTTCATATCAAGTTAAAAAAAACGCACAGCAGAGCGTAAATTATTCCTACAGCTATATGATTTTCCTTTCTTTGTCAGAATGACTCGAGTAACTACATTTTCGTGGAGATTGTCAATGTTTAGGGTTTTCAGTAGATTCACCTACGAGATCTCGCGATAACAAGCATGGCGTTGCAGACGAATAATTTTGCGGGCTGTACATGATGTTTTATGAAAAACACCTTTATTAGACATGTCCAAGCACAAACTGGGTACTCCTTTTGGTGTAAACAACGTTTGGGACTAATACACGGAGCTTATTATTGGTTATTCAAAAAAATATTTTGCACCATTACGGAGATCCTATGGGATTGTAGCCCTATCCCGAAAACGTCAGACTAAAAAAATGGATAAGGCTACATTATTGCAGCTAATCAATTATTGAACTCTATCCAATTGAAAATTTTTGTGTCAATTCAATTTTTGAAAGGGTTTGGCAGCGACTATATTTTGTGGCGGTAGGATTGATTGCTCAAAAATTGTTAAATCTGCGGTGTCTGGTTTTCTTCTTCAAGATATGTTCTATTTTTATACTCCTATACAAGTAGGTGGGACTTGGAACTAGTTCAAATGTTGTAATTTATAAATTTGGTTGATATATTTTCCAAGCAGACCACCGATTCTTCAAAAAATTTAAATCAATATACTCGAGATTTTGTATAATAATTCAGTATTTTCGCCAATAATTAAAAAAAAAATAGATCTTTAACCCCCACTTTTTAGTTCTATTCTAACGTTTCAGACAAGACCTTGAAAATTTTGTGAAATTTGAAATTGTTATTACTCCTAATATATCCTTTAAAACTATCAAATTTGATATCATGATTTTTTGTCGTAAATGTAATGCAAAAGCATTGTGACCCCAAGATTTCTTTTTTATTTCATAATTCTCCTTCAATGAAGAAGAAAAAACTCTCCAAAAAGTTTATATTACTCCAAATCTCAGGTGCGAATCTCTTTAAATAATTTCCCATTATACTAACATTTCTACCATATCATACCACCAGCTATTCCTCGATGTATATATCGTACAGGAAGTGAGGTTTTCTCTCTAAGCCATTTGAAAGGGCGGTACATGAAATATAATAACACGTGTAGTTTTAAGTAAAAGCTAGGTAAGATCACGGGAGCGTGTTCTCAGTATGATCAATTTTTAATGTGCTTGATTGCTACATTCTGTGAACATTATATTTGATTACGGTAACATTACAGGCTGTTGAACTAACATAGAGATAACATTTGTCAGTCTATCTCCTCCCATAATTTTCAATTTAAGACTTTCTTATTTTACATACAGCTGTAGTGTTCGAATGGGTATTGAAAATGTGCTTGTGTCACGTACTTTCATTTTTGTTATTCCTGAGAACTAAGTCACTTTTGAAGAAATATTACATAGTAAAATAAACACCAATTGTTAGACCATTCTTAGATTATTGATTTTTGACTATGGATTATTCCGTTGATCAAGATATAGGGCTCACGGTGGGTGTGACAGGGGATGTATACTCTTCTTAAGCACCTACTATCTAGGGATCCGTATTTGCCCTGTTGTTAACTTTGAATTCTTGATACGAATTATCATCACTTTTCGTTATATTCACTTGTTCAAGAAAATACTGGATAATTACAGCCTGTGAACATCACATATCTGCAAATCTTAACGCTTTAATAATTACTTGATTATCACTTGAAAATTATTTGGTAATAGCTTGATAATGGCTTGATAATGACTTGATAATGACTTGATAATGGCTTGATAATGACTTGATAATGACTTGATAATGACTTGATAATGGCTTGATAATGACTTGATAATGGCTTGATAATGACTTGATAATGGCTTGATACTAACTTGATAATGACTTGATAATGACTTGATAATGGCTTGATACTAACTTGATAATGACTTGATAATAACTTGATAATGGCTTGATAATGACTTGATAGACTTGATAATGACTTGATGAATGCTTTATAATGACTTTATAATGATAATTGCTTGGTAATGACGTGGTAATTAATTGATAGTGACTTGATAGGTTATTGGTAATGACCTGGTAATGACTTTTTAATCACTTGATAATGACTCGGTAATGGCTTCTTAATGAATTGATAATTACTAGACCCTGACTTGATAGTGATTTGCTAATGGCTTGGCAATGATTTGGTAACGAATTGATAACGACTTGGTAATGATTTGTTAATGACTTGATAATGACTTCATGATATTTATTTGATAATGACTGGGTATTTACTTCGTAATGACTTGATAATGACTTGACAATGACTTGATAAAAACTTAATTGCTTGATAATGACTTGGTAGTCACTTGATAATGACTTGGTAGTCACTTGATAATGACTTGAGAATGATTTTGTAATGACTTGATGCTCACTTGAAAATGACTTGATATATCATTTGATAATTACAGCCTGTGAAGACCCCATTCCTTCGTGCCAGTGTGAATATTTGCAAAATAACTTGGACATATGTAGCGATGGGGACCCTGAGCTTCAGAAATTCTGTTGCTTTTATTGCAAGAAATTTCATGACCCCAGCTGGGTTTGCTCTGCTCAAGACAAGACAATATGTAATGCATACGAAAAACCATTTTCAACAGAGTGAGTATATCAGTCTATAGAATCACGTGATCTTGATTATCATAAGGAAGTGTCCAATGAAATTGTAACATATTTGGGACACGGAAACCGATTTCACTTTTAAAGTTCTTATTCCTATCTTTTGTTTTCAGAATTGCAGGGCTGAATATCACCTGTCATACAAATTAGCATTAAATACGTATGTAATACTGGTGACATATCACTGTTTTAATTAATGGGGATCTAATAATGGTGAAACATCAACAGGGGATGCTTACTCCTCCTAGGCACCTGATCCCACCTCTGGTGTATCCATGGGTCCGTGTTTGCCCAACTATCTATTTTGTATTTCTTATATAGGAGTTATGAGATTGATCACTGTCCTTTATCCTCATCTTTGTATCAATTACATGTACATCGGGATTCTTTACTTTGACACAGCGAACAGTGATCACATGAAAAACATTGCCGTATTGCACAATATTAGACATCACTCACTATGAAGAAAGGAGAAAAAATAAGAAGAAAAATCAGAGTTTCTAATTCTCTATAAAAGCGTGTCATCTGATTACAATGCTTTTCATCATAATACAGACCGCCCAGTTTACCTGATGTAGGGCTCACGGCGGGTGTGACCAGTCGACAGGGGATGCTTACTCCTCTAAGACATCTTATCCCTACTCTGGTGCACGCAGATGAAAGGTGAAGATAACGAACAGTGATCAATCTCATAACTACTATAAGCAATACAAAATAGAGAGTTAGGCTAACACGGACCCCTGGACACACCAGAGGCAGGATCAGGTGCCTAGGAGGAGTAATCATTCCCTGTCCCAGATCCTATTCTCTGTGGAAGTAGTGAGATTGTTCACTGTTCCTTATCTTCATCTTGACAGACACAACATTTAACAATATTAATCTAACTTTTCATATATGTATGATCAGCACTGAAAAAGAGTATGTTATGGGTTGTTGAATTATAGCCCTTAGTAGGTTTAACCTAAACGCTCTCGGGTATCATATAGTTAATTTCGTTTGGAAATGATTAGGCAGAGATTGAGTCGAGGTGAAATCTGTATCTGCATTGCGGGCTCCATCAGAGACGACAACACGCCTAAAAGTGATTCATGCCTAGCACCCTCTGGTGAATATTGTAAGTGTTCCTTTAGTGTATAACGACATTGATCTATGTCACCATCCTATTTCCATACATCTTTATATAAGATGTCGACCTGTCCTGGTTTGTATGAAAAAGGTAAAATAGCATACGGTGATCCATATCATAAATAATATACGCTGCCTGGCGTGATTCATACCCGATTGTTAGGCCGTTTTTGGCACACTGATTTTAACTACGGACAACTCCGTTTACCTGATCAGGATATAGGGCTCACGGTGGGTGGGACCGGTCAACAGTGGATGCTTACTCCTCCTAGGCACCTGATCCCACATCTGGTGTGTCCAGGGGTCCGTGTTTGCCCAACTATCTATTCTGTATTGCTTGTAGGAGTTATGAGATTGATCACTGTTCGTTATCTTCACCTTGGATAAAGACATATATTACTTTCAAATTACTGACAACAAATACAACGGGATCAGTGCAAATGTAAATGCTAAATAATTCAATACAATATAAAAAAGAAAATTAGCGAGATTGTCTACTCAAATATCCATAGTCCGCGTGACGTAATCCTGTGACGTGTTGTAGTGTAATGACGTCACTTGACATCAGAGTTAAACGTGGTTTACATCATAAGAGTATGAATTTATTGATATTTAAATCAAAATCACTGATTCTGTACATTTTCGACTCTTTATTTGCGTAGAACGGACTGTACCTGACCTTAACTTATATGTGAATCCGTGAAATCCATGAAATCGGATTTTTAAATCACGTGAAATGCAATATATTGAAAATTAGTGGGTTTTAAAAACATGTTCCAAAGGGTAGGCTGTATGACGTGTAAGCATTTCATTGGATCATCCTTTGTAAACTCCCCCATCGTCTGATGATGCTGTCACTGTTGCATGGAGTGGGTCTGAAGTGGGCGTCGCTCGAGGAGTGGCAGGCGTTTTGTTTGAATCACCAGTTTCTGGAAATCCCATCAACCCCCTTTTCATATGAAACTGCCTTCCGGTCAAACGTTCCAGAGCAGTGATCACAAGTAGAAGGACCTCCTTCCGAAACAGAATGTATATCCAGGGATCCACCACTGAGTTCATGACGGCCATGCGCACAAAGTTCAGCTCTGTAGGTCCCTCCCCATGGATAGAGCCAGAGGCATGCTGGAGAATGTTCACCTTGAATGTGAACGATAAGAAATATATTTCATTTTTAAAATATGAACAAAAATATGGATTGCGATGCTCCACGCCTGCATACAATGTAGAAAGCGTTGATTTACATTCTGGTTTTACTTATTTCGAAATTCCCAGAGGTTAAAATATACATGATATGTTTATCAAGATCCATACATGCATTGCTCACAACTGGAATGCATTCATGGTGAAATGACTATCATTATATTTTGAACACAAAAATGCAAATAGTGAACGCCTGTTTAAAATGAACTAATACTTTTGATTGTTGTAAGATTTGCCTGCGTCTGCAATACATTGCAATATATATTCGACTATTTCTTGGCATGCGAGGATCATGAAGCCACACGGCGCAGACCTACCGACGGACAAAGACAGATATGACCAAGAAATTACACAAATATAAGCTCTGTTCACATCAATATTTTACACCAGGGAATGTTTTAGAGGAAATGAACATCAAAATTTGCACTGAGAAAGGATTAATCTGAGGAAAAACTTTCTGCAGCAACATGCTACTTCACTTGAATTTCCCAACAAAATAATCGCTAAAACGCATCAAAGATGCATATGGCCGAGGTGCAATTTGGAAAATTATGCACGCTTGCATTCACAAAGTAAAATCATGCACATATTTAATATAGTTTTTAAGTATGAAGCTTTGAATGATCGCAAATAGGTATTTAGTGTGATAATGACCTTAACATTTGGCATTTGGATTTCAAAAGCAACATGAATATTGAATGTCATCAGCAATTGAAGTCTGATAAACATGCACCAGCAAGTACATGTATAAAAGTTCAAGGCAAGTTCAAGTCTACAGTATATAGTGAAAAAGAGACCTTGGCCTTCGACCTTTTGACCTCAAAATAAATAGGAACCTTTCTCGTTTGGATGTGATCAAAATATGGAAGTCTGAAAAATACGCTCCCAATAGTATGAAAGTTAGAGACCGGACAAGCTCAAATCTAGGACATTTAGTAACAGAGTGACCTTGACCTTTTGACCTCAAAATGAATAGGAACCTTCCTCTATTGGATGTGATCATGTGATGTAAGTCTCACAAAGATGCACCAAACAGTATGACAGTTAAAGACCGGACAAGCTAATTGTGAACGCCGCCCGCCCGACTGGACGCCCATCCTTCGCCAATTTAAAGGCCGAGATTTGCTACGCAACTCGAAAAATGATTTCAAAACTTACATCATATATTTCAGTAAAAACACAAGTATTTCATTATTTTCGACACTTCTTATAACGATATAAATTGCCAATACAACCTATCATTGGGTCAAAAACTGTCTGGCGTGTCTTTCACTGATATTGACTACGGATAACTACGTTTACATAATCAGGATTTAGGGCTCACGGCGGATGTGAGCGGTCGACAGGGGATGCTTATTCCTCCTAGGCACCTGCTCCCATGCGTCCGTATTTGCCCAACTATCTATTTTGTATTGCTTATAGGAGTTATGAGATTAATATCACCTTTCATCAAAACAGGCAAATGAATATGTAATATGTGTGATCAGATAATTATTGACTTGCAAGAGAACAATTCTTCATTAAATATTTCTTTACACTAAAAGCGGTTATCTAACGTAGCATTGTTTTTGTAAAAAAAACGGGGGGGGGGGGGGGGGGAGTAAATATTTTTATTAGCCATTAATACACCTGTATATACTCCTATGTTATTGAGAGATTTTGAGAGAGAAAAAAAGTTGTCATCACTTTCACCACTAATGTCTCTTATCGACAGTGTATCACTACACTTACTCTGACAAGCAACATGCCTTACCATCAGAGGAGCCCAACAGGAAGTGAAGACGGTGACGATAACCAGCAGGAAGACAATCACGTGTAGATCGTGTCTGTGCGATTTTTTCCCACGAGCATTGTTTCGGACGAAGAAGAAAATCACTGCCGTATTGATTATAATGGTCAGAAGAACAACTATTACTCCTGTGATGGCGTAGATGAAGGAATATATTATGTTCTGTGTGGCCTTTGGTTTCCATGGCTCTAAATCAATGAAATTCAGAAAACACCACGAGCCAGGATAGATGTTTTTGCTGGATCCCAGTCCGTACAAATGAAGACTGCTGAGGATTCCCGAAAGACACCACACCGAACCCAGTGTGATGTTAGTCCGGAGTTCTTTTCTTGGAGAGTTGTAAAGGAAAGGGTAAAACGTAGCAAAGAATCGGTCAAAAGACATACAACAAACGATCAAAGCGGAAGACATTAACGTAAACATAAACACGAATCCGACGTACTCACATAACGGTTCCGGAAAGTCGTACTGAAATTTAGAGATGTATCGATACATTGCAAAAGGGTACGATGCTAGTATCCCCCCGCCATCAGAAATGGCAAGCCCGCACACGAACCGGTAGAACGGTCGCCACTTGTGAGTTTTTGCAGAACAGCATAAAACGGAAAGAGCTATACAGTTCCCCACGACTCCGAACACAAACAGCAGGGTGACAGGGGCGGCGTTCTCGTAGATGTGTGTCGTTGTGAGTGTTGGCAATGTTGTGCTGTTGACGGCTTCCGTAGTGTTGGTGGTCGTGTTCCACTTTCCGACAGTAGATGTGTGAGTTGTGATGACCATGTTGTTTGTAGCTGTTGCGTTCCTCTGAATTCTCAGGCCTCACATCCTGTCTGATCACGCAAGATGTGATGTGGTTTTATTGTAAATTCCGTCTGTTGCAGATAAAATACACAGATCTTTTAAGCAATCATTAGGATAATTGTGCTTCACACATTGATAAATTGATAAAGTTATTAATGAGCTGGGTATTTGAGTTGTATTTTATTTTTAATGTTTTTAATAATAATAATGATTGGTTTTTATAGAGCGCTTTTCCAGCGTATGCTGCTCAAAACGCTTTACAATACATTATTACCCCGGCAGACCTTATATCAATCTAGAACTTCCTCAGCCTCCTAGGAAGCAAACAGTGCAAGCTGCCATTACAAAGAGCACTAACATTCTAACAATATCTTTCACTGTCTATAGCCAGGTACCCCTTTTACACTTGGGTGGAGTGAGGAAATTCGTGTAAAGTGCCTTTCCCAAGGACACAACGTCGGACCTGCCACGGCCAGGACTCGAACCCGCGACCTTTTGGTCGAGAGTCTGACAGCCTAACCACTAGGTCACCGACGCAATTGATATTTGATTGATACTTTTTATATTTAATATTTTTAATATCTGATATTTTTTATGCTTGATATTTCTGATATTTGATATTTCTAATATCTGATATTTCTAATATCTGATATTTTCTATGCTTGATATTTTTGATATTTGATATTCTTGATGTTTGATTTTTTGATAATTGATATTATGATATTTGATATTTTTGATATCTGTTATTTTTTATAATTTATATTTTTTATCATTCATATTTTTTATACTTGATTTTTTAACCTTTGATATTTTTTATATTTGATAATTTTTATGTTTGATATCTTTGATCTTTGATAATTTTGACATTTAATATTGTTTATATTGGATATTTATGATATCTTTTCTTTTTGATTATTCATATTCTTGTATTTCTTATGGGAGTTATGAGATTGATCACTGTTCGTTATTTTCGCTTTTCATTTTTGATATTTGATATTTTTGATATTGGATATTTGATATTTTTCATACATTTTTCCTTTTTTAGATTTTTGATATTTAGTATTTTTCATATTTGATATTTTTTGTATTTGATAATTTTGACATTGTATATTTTTGATATTGGATGTTTTTTTTTTATATTTGTTAGTTTTGATAATTCATATTTTTGATATTTGATGTTTTTGATATTTGATTTTTTAAGCTTTGATAATATTCAATATTTTTGATGTTTGATAATTTTGATAATTGATATCTTTGATATTTGAATGGAATGATTTTGCTTAGCTGAAATCAGCAAAGAGTGTTGAAGTTTTTTTTTAAATTATTTGTTGCTAGGGCACGCTGTAAATATGATGTCCCGTGTCACAGCAGGTGTGGCGTGCTAAAGAACCCTCACTGCTCAATGGTCGTAAGCGCCGAGCATAGACCTAAATTTGAAGTCCTTCACCGGTCTTGGTGACGTCTCCATATGAGTGAAAAATTCTCGAGCGAGACGTTAAGCAAGATACAATCAATCAATCAATGTAAATAGCTTACGTTATATAGTAAGTTATTGAAAGTTTAGAATACACCTTCTATAATTAGATTTCAATCCTCGTATGTTCATATTCTTTTCATGTAGGGAGCTGATATTGAACAGGTGATATCTTGCAAGGAAAATTGTTTATCATGATGTTCTGTTACTTGGTCTTCAAACTTTGATGTCTAGCAACTGTTTCAAAGGCTCTCCTATTTTGTATTCCTTGTAGGAATGCGGGTGTGACCGGTCGACAGGGGATGCTTACTCCTCCTAGGCACCTGATTCCACCTCTGGTGTTGCCCAGGGGTCCGTGTTTGCCCAACTATCTATTTTGTATTGCTTATAGAAGTTATGGGATTACCGCTTAGATACATGTATATCAATGTGCCAAAATTAATATAATCAATTCTGACTTGCCAGGATTTGCCCCATCACAGACCTTTAATTCTTACGTATGTACAGGTGTTTGTTTTACATCTCATCGAACATTTGTAACTCCTAATGAGACATCACCAACTGTAAGTAAAACACAGTAAAGTTTATTGCTCAGGGCTGAGATGGATCACTAAGGTTTCAACGTAGTATCCGAGAGATCCGATATCTTTACTTCTAATACCAAACGTATTGCGAATGAGCAATCACTACTTATCAGTCCTAAAAAAAAATTTCTTTAGTTTGGCCGCCATGGTACGAGCAGGAATCGAACTCATGGACCCCGCTTACAAGGCAGATAACGTATAGCGGGGTTTTACGCGGGTCTAAAATTTGGTGATTTGCTGACTGAAAGATACGATGATTTTAGCAGAATAAATTTTGGCGGACAAGGAAGAGTTACTTCTCTTGCAAATATCAAAGTCACAGTTGGGTGCTTATCTGGCGTGTGAAATTTTGGCGGAAAGCTATCTAATCGCTAAAATAAGCCAAACTTATCACCCCGCGGAAAAAATCCGCTATACGGTATAAAGCTATCTAACCCCTAAAATAAGCCAAACTTATCACCCCGCGGAAAAAATCCGCTATACGGTATAAAGCTATCTAACCGCTAAAATAAGCCAAATTTATCACCCCGCGGAAAAAATCCGCTATACGGTGTAAAGCTATCTAACCGCTAAAATAAGCAAAACTTATCACCCAGGGGAAAAAATCCGCTATACGGTATAAAGAATATTGTACGTCCAACATTATTATTATTATATTTATGTTGTCAATGAAATTTCAATTAGCGTCCATGAAGACTGCAAGTTGATCTTATATGCAGACGACAGTGTAATCCTGTATTCACACAGAGATCCAAAGGTCATTTCAATGAAACTTGGCAAAGTCCTACAAAATTGCTCTGATTGGCTAGCAGCAACAAGTTGTCACTTCATCTCGGGAAAACTGAATGTATCCTGTCCGGCCCTAGTCGCAAGCTTTCTAATGAAGGTCAGTTTGAGGTCAAGTGTCATAATCATGGAATCAAAGCAAGTGATCAGGTAAAATATTTAAGGTTATCTATTGATAAGTTTTTGAAATGTAATGTCATTGTGAATGAGATTATAACTAGGTCAACTCACGGTTAAAATTCCTGTACAGAAATGGGGCTAGGCTAAATAGAAGGCCAAGGTCAACGTTAGCATATGCACTTATTAAGTGCTACTTTGATTACTGCTCGTCTGCATGGTATGCAGGTTTATCTAAATCCTCGCAAAAGAAATTACAGGTGCTTCAAAACAAAATAATTAGGTTCATCCAAAATCTAGGCCCTAGAGCCCCTATAAATTGCGGAATTTTTTACTCAGTTAACACACTCTGTGTAGCTGATAGAGTTAGACAACTGTGTCTTAATCATGTTTTTAAATATCTTTCATGACCTTGCACCAGAAACAACAAAGTTACTAGAGCGGGGAACCAATTTTAATTTCATGGTTCCAAGGGTGGGGGCTTATAATAGTTCC
The DNA here is from genome assembly GCF_947568905.1 of Ostrea edulis. NCBI lineage: Eukaryota > Metazoa > Mollusca > Bivalvia > Ostreida > Ostreidae > Ostrea > Ostrea edulis. The sequence continues at coordinate 65,116,149 of NC_079171.1, forward strand.
AATGTTTACTAACATGCTATTATAGACTGGAATTATTTATCATTTGAAGTTAAGTCCGTTACTAATAAAGTAAATTTCGAAGCATTGTAGTTAAAACACATCTCTTATACTTAAACGAATTTGACTCCACTTGGGGGGGGGGGGGGGGGGCACACTGTTTTCCCCTAAAATAGCCCTAAAACTTCATTGTTATTTCGGATTTCAAACATTCCGGTTGAGCATCACTGAAGAAAACATTAATTGTCGAAATGCGCATCTGGTACATCAAAATTGGTACTGTATAAGTTTTACATTCTGACCCCTGTATAAGTTTTACGTTCTGAAGTTTTATACACAATGATTGTTCTGCCCGAATACTACTACTACTACTAAATTTAAAAAAAAATTATACTTACTGTGTTCAAACCGATTTTTCCACCGTTAATACTGCTTATCTTTCGTACGTGTTTTTTTTTAATAAAACGTTATATGTTTTGGTTGAGGGAGATGACAGGGGTGATCTCTATCGCTCTGTTTATACATGCATCAGATGTGTTGATTGAATAAGATAATAAGGACGTTTCCTGTCGCATTTATCACACACAAACATGTTGAACGAGAGGTGAAATACTGAAGACACCAACTGATGCACGGAGACAGGGCAGGAATTGTTTCCTCGTTCCTGATGGTAGGCCTAAAAATAAAAATTGATTTGTTTGGTGTACTTAAACTTGTCTCGTTTCCATCATTTTTGCAGTACTTTAAGATTTCCTGTATTTATTTTTTATATTATTTTCTTCTTTTTATTTGTTTCCTTGAAAATAAGGAATTTTAGTACGGCTTTTATACATTAGGCTATATTTTTATTAGTTGTTTTTCGGATTTAAAAAAGAAAAAAGGTGTAAAACATCGCCATCGATTCTGCTCTCCCCGTTGATACTGACCTCTAAAAGATTTTCGATCTGAGCGGCTCCAAATTTTCACATTATATATTAACAAGACACAACAAGCAGCACGAGCTCCCCAGTTGAGGCCTCATCGCGTTTGTCTTGCAAACGAAATGCTATGATTTCCGTGTTTTTGAAATGATTTGCCTTTTTACCACAAGGTATTTTGGGATATAGCGCAGCAAACACTGAATGAAGAAAACTAGGGAGGACCATGTGTTTACATTCACATCGATGGTCTAAATTTTCAACTTACAAATGATAGAAATTAATTCGGAAAAAAGGACGTGTGTCATTTTCATAAAGGATTATTTGGATATTATGCCGATTACTGATAAATAGGTTAAAGGTACAATGTACTTGATTTTGTTCATGATGTGAAACACACGATTGCCACAACCAATTCCACGAACAATGCTGAAAAACCAGCATTTCAAATAGATTGGGCTATATCAAAACTTATCAATTCAAGAGTCACTACAAATAGACTGGGCAATATCAAAACTTATCAATTCAAGAGTCACTACAAATAGACTGGGCAATATCAAAACTTATCAATTCAAGAGTCACTACAAATAGACTGGGCAATATCAAAACTTATCAATTCAAGAGTCACTACAAATAGACTGGGCAATATAAGAACTTGTGAATTGAAGAGTCAATAAAAATAGACTGGGCAATATCAAAACTGATCAACTCAAGAGTCATTACAAATAGACTGGGCAATATTTATAGGTTATAGACTTTGTATGGGAAAATATGACGACCGAGTTTTTTGGCGCGTAGACGGACCGAGCTTGCGAAATAAACCACCAGAAATTCACACCTACACGTCGCAACATGCTGTCTATTGTTGCATCCATATTTGATCCTCAAAGATTCCTTTCCCGGTTGCTTCAGAAAATGTGTCGTAGTGGTGTTGGATGGGAATGACATGCTATCGTCAGGCAAAGAACCTCAATGTGAAGCTTGGAGGAAGGACCTCTTGAATCTAGACAATATAGCTATTCCCAGATGCATCATACTGTGACGTGTAACCGAGCGGATTTACCAAAATTATTCAAATACAATAGATAATAATACACTAAAGTAAAACTATTTTCCACAATTTAAACTGAGATAACTGCTCAAAAAAATGATTTGTTCTGATTCGTGGGATAAGCCCAGATAACTTCTGAGAACCGTTAAAGAGACAAAAATAATAAAACAATCAATTACAACTTTGAGACGGAGCAATGATTCTTAGCTAATAAAAACTCAACATGGGATGGGAAAACTTGTTGATTCAGATGCTGGCTCACTTAACTAAGTATGCATCTTTTATTATAAAGATTGTCCTTATTATTAGGGAGATAGGGAAGGAAAAGCTTGTTCAGCCACGTCTAATCCCTGTCTAACCTAAGGTGTTTTCAGCTTGTCTTCTACCAACGAAATGAGGAGCTGCAGTGACTGCGCTCTTTATATACTACCTAGACTGATTTTGATTGGCTGATAACCTTTCTTGATTTTCAATGCATAAAAGAGTTCTAACATATTAATCTGAATTTTCTCTGATCATCACATTACCCACGCCTCAATTTTCATGTGTCCCACATGACACCCCCCCCCCAAAAAAAAAACCCCAAACGAAGATGTTTTAAAACATGATTTCGTTTTCTTTAAAAGAAGAATCTCAAATATACATAAAAATGATAACAGGTGAAAAATGCAATTCCCAACAAAAACTTCCCAAAAATTCACTGCAGTTAAGTCTATCTCGACTATCTTGACAACAAAGTCAGTGTTAGTGTTAGTTTATACAGAAACTACAATTATGTTATTCATGATTCTTTCGATCATGTTAATTGAATGCTGAGAAAGTTCAAAATTCTTAAGTCTCTAGTCCATAAAATCAACACACAGTACTAATAAACAACACCTTCAAAGTTCTGATCGTGACTGTTTTATAGAAAAGCATAGGAAGGTCGGTACATGATACACCATTCCTGTTTCACTTGCTTTATGAATCATTTACGACGTATTCGTTCAGCTATTGTGGAGGACACCTAACTCGGCCACGAGTGTTTGGTAATGAGACATTGTTGGGATTATCTGATTCATATTCCAACTCGTTTTCAGGTTTACGAAGAATATCTTCATCACTGAGTGATGCATCTTTAACTGAGACTTCTGCTCTTGTCTCCGTGTTTTCGTTTTGTAGCACTTGCTCTCTCTTTATTCTCACTCTGTCGACATGAATAATCTGAGATCGACCTCGATGACCGCAATCAACTTCATAGTTCACGTCTGTGAATTTTCTTAAGACTTTGAATGGTCCTTTCCAAAAACTTGTAAATTTTGGAGATTGTCCTGGTTTATATCCTGGGAAGAACACATATACTTCATCACCAGTTTTGAATTTTTGCCAGTTAAGCTTATGATCGTGCAAAGATTTTTGTCACAACATTGCTTCATTAGCATTTTGTCTAGCTATTCTGTGAGCAATCTCCATTCGCTCTTTTAATTCCCAAACCCATTGATGTTTTGGAATTTTCTTTATGCTAGTTGGCATATCATACATGAGGTCAATTGGTGTTCCTACTTCTCTTCCGAGCATTAAGTAGTTAGGACTGCATCCTGTCGTTTCGTGTTCTACTGATCTATATGCCATCATGACAAATGGAAGGTACTCATCCCAGTCTGTGTGGTGCTCATTTACATATGAGCTGAACATGGTAGCAAGAGTTTTGTTGAACCTTTCTACCATACCATCAGATTGGGGGTGGTAGGGGCTTGTATGTGTTTTCTTGATGTGCAAGAGTTTACACATCTCTGTGAAAAGCTTACTTTCAAACTGAGCTCCCTGGTCAGAATGAAGAGTAATGGGTACTCCGAATCGTGTCACTACTTTTTAAACGAATATCTCTGCAACAGTTTTTGCCTCGATATTTGGCATTGCAATGGCTTCGGTCCACTTAGTAAAATAGTCTGATATCACTAGGATGTATCTGTTACCCTTTTCTGTTGTAGGTAATTCACCAAGGATGTCCATTGCTACTAGTTCCATTGGTAAACCGGCTCCAACTATTTGTATTGGTGCTCGTTTAGTTTTTGTTGGACACTTGCGCTTTGAGCAAACAACACAACCAGCGATGTATTGGCGTACATCTTTCTGAAGCCCTGGCCAATAGTAAGACTGTCTGATTTTGCTCAGAGTTTTTCTGATGCCTAAATGTCCTGCGGTCTTCTGATCATGACTATACTGGAGGACATTTCTACGCTGACTCATCGGAATCACTGCTTGAAGAATGTCTTTATCATTATTTCTCAGTCTTCTGAACAGCATATCATTCTGAATAACAAGCATATCTTTCTGTGCCCAAAGAGATTTGATCATGATTCCTCCTGAGTTGAGGTCTTTAGACTGAGGTTGCTTTGTGCTCTCCAGCCATCTGCGAATATCACTTATATCCTTGTCATTCTTCTGAAGTTCACATAATGAGCTGTTATCGTACCGTGAAACACTTTCTTCTACAGATTCTTGCTCAGAGCAGTTTGACTTTAATATCATGATCTGATGTTTTTCCCACTCCGGATCAAATTTACACTTTTTGCATGGACGTCGACTTAGTGCATCTGCATTCCTATGTTTCGTTCCTGCACGGTGCTCAATGGCTATGTCATACGAGCTTAAAATTTCCAACCACCTGGCTAACTGACCTTCAGGGTTTTTAAACTTTAGCAACCATCGCAGAGAGCTATGGTCTGTTCTGATCGTAAACTGTTTCCCATAAAGATAGTGGCGAAAATATTTCACGAAGTTCACAATAGCAAGTAACTCTTTTCTTGTCACGCAGTAGTTTCTTTCTGACTTTGTGAGAGATCTGCTTGCATATGCTATGACTTGCTCATTATCATCTTGTATCTGCGATAGTACAGCTCCTATTGCATTGTCGCTCGCATCTGTATCCAAGATAAATGGCTTTGAGAAATCTGGGAAAGCCAGAATTGGTGTATTTGTGAGCTTACTCTTTAGTGCATCAAGTGATCCTTGGCATTGTTGTGTCCATACAAAACCTTTGCTCTTTTCCGTGAGTTTATGTAAAGGTTTAGCGATCGATGCAAAGTCTTTTATAAATCTTCTGTAATAACTGCATAGGCCCAGGAAGGATCTTACTTCAGTTACATTGCATGGTTCAGGCCAATCTCTTACTGCTTCTATCTTCTTTGGATCTGTTGCAACGCCTTGTTTTGAGATAACGTGACCCAAGTAATCAACTGTTTCCGAAAATAGCAAACATTTGGATGACTTTAGTTTTAGACCTGCTGCTTTCAGCCTGGAAAATATGGTCTCAAGATTCTGCACCATTTCGTCGAATGATTTGGCAATAACAATTATATCATCTAGATATACTAAGCAGATCTCCCATTGTAGTCCACTTAGTATTGTCTCAACAAGTCTCTCAAACGTTGCTGGCGCGTTGCATAATCCGAAGGGCATTACTCTGAACTGGAATAGTCCTCTCTTCGTAGCAAACGCTGTTTTTGGTCTGTCTGCGGGGTCAACCTCTACCTGCCAATATCCGGAGCACATATCAAGAGTGGAGAATAATTGAGCTCCTGATAAGTGGTCGAGAGATTCATCGATCCGGGGTAATGGATAAGAGTCTTTTATGGTAGCGGCATTCAACTTCCTGTAATCAACACAAAATCTTGTGCTTCCATCTTTCTTTTTCACTAATACAATGCCAGCTGCCCAGGGGCTCGTTGACGGCTCAATTACACCTTGTTCAAGCATTTCGTCTATATGTTTGTTAACTTCATCCCTCATATGGACAGGTATCCTGCGAAGTGGCTCTTTGACTGGTGAAAACTTTGCAGTGTTTATCTTATGCTTGATGATATCTGTTTTGCCGAGGTCCTTACTGTCTGTAGCAAACAGAGTAGAATGTTTTAATACCATCTCTCTCAATTTATGTTTTTCCTCTGAGCTTAAATTCTTGCTTGATCTTTTTAACAAATCATCCAGAGCTGGAGTGAGCTTGCTGTTGTTTGTAGGACTAATCATGTCTGTGTTTTCAATGATATCTCCAACAGGGGTCAAAGTTGCAATGACTGTTCCTTTATGAAGAACTTTAGAATCTGATGAGAGGTTCATGATTCTAATTGGGAGTTTATCATCTGTATTGACAAGAGCTTTTCCAACAAGCCCATTGTCGCTTTTAATAAAGGTCTCATCTGGCTCAATCAATCCAAATCCTTTTGGTCCTATCTCGTTTTCTTTAAGACAAGCCTCTCCAAATGTAATAATCTCACTTCTTGGTGGAATGCTCAATGTATTGGCTAGAGCAATCTTATAGCATCCATTTTTTCCTTCAGAGAGCAGTGGAACTTCGCCTCCTCCGACCCAGATCTTCTTGCGGTAAATATCAATAGTACATCTATTGTTGATCATAAAGTCAATCCTAACACACCATCTACTGATAAATCTGCTGCTGCTGCCGTATTTTCATATTCTTGGCTATTTAGTTTAAATTTTAACTGTGTTTTACCAAAAACTTTAATTGGCTCACCATTAGCAGAAAGGATTTCTCTATTGAGATCTTGAAGCTCTTCTATATGATCCGAAATCCTTTCAAAAACTTCTTTGGAAATCAAGGAAACTGTGGCACCAGTATCCACAAGCAAATTTGCTGATGTACCATGTATTAAAGCTTTTACATAAAATCCTGGATCATTGTTTCTGCTTTCTGTTCCCACTCGGGCAGCTTTCTTCTTCTTTTGATTCTTAGATATAAATTGTTTTGACGATTGTGGATGCTCCTTTGATTTTTTCCCAGATTCTTTAAAGTCTTTCTTATCATTCATTTCTCTTTTTGGGGATCTGCAGTCTCTTTTGATGTGACCTCTTTTTCCGCAGTTATGACAAGTAGCTCGTTTCTTCCAGTCATCTAAATTTCCAGTTTCAGTTTTCGGTTTATTGTCTCTCTGGAATCGAGACTGGTTTTCTTTTAACTCCTTTATTTCTTGTCTCATGTCCTTCATAAGAACTCCCATATTCTCGACAAGTTTTGTAAGCTCAAAAAGTTCGTTGCTCTTTTCGGTATTACCAATTGGTCTGTAATAGCCTTTCTTTTCTGTGTATTTCCTTTCTGCTTTTGCATATGCTTCAAGCTCTACAGCATGTCTTATTGTTTCGTTTAAGTCTCCCGACCTTGCTTGTTTGATTCTTAGTCTCATATCTGAGTCACTAAGGGCATCTAGAAATTGCTCCTTAGCAAGAGTTTCTCTTAAATCATATGGTGCTGTAGGGTATGCTAGATTTGTCAGTCTTCTTATGCTTTGTCCAAGTTCTGGCAGAGATTCAGTAACTTTCTTTGTACGTTCACGAAGCTGTGCTCGATACAGCTCAGTTTGGTTTGGGGGAGCAAATCGTTCGTTAAGTGCACTGACTAGCTCATCATAATTGTTCAATGCTTCTCCAGATAAATTACCGAGGACTCCTTGCGCCTGACCTCTCAGTGACACAGCAAGATATAATCCCATTTCAGGTTTGCTCCATCTCCCCAGCATTGCACAGACATCAAAGTGTGATTTATAGTCTTGCCATGAACTCGAGCCGTCGTAAGTGGCAGGTTTTATATTTGGTTTTACGCCTCTAGATGCTGATCCTTGCATGTCAAATTGAACTGCTCGTTCTGGATTATTTACAGGATATTTTTCAGTAGTCATCATCTGCTCACTTGGTCTCCTTTTGTCTCCATCGTTCTTTTCTTTCGTCTGCCTCCGATATGTAATACCAGTCTCGAATACATCTGGTGAATAAGTTTTCTGCTTAGGTTCTTGTATGAGATACGGGCTCAGATCGTACTGATCACCAATATATTTTTCCGTCAGTTTTGTCTTTGGAAGTTTAGATTCATCTGCTGTAGACTTTAATAGTTTCTTTGTCTCAAATCCGGAGTCAGTAGAAGCTCTTAAACCACTTGCTTTTGGTGTAGAGTGTTCAAGACGTGCCTGCTTTAGAATTTCACTCTCGAGCTCAAAACGAGCTATCTGGGTCTCCAGATCAGCAATAGTTTTCTTATATGCAGACTGGTCCATATCATCCATACTAAAATTTCTGCAGTCTCAAAATTTACAATAGGCACAAAACACTCTTTCGTCTCAGATCGGCTCACTGTCTCAAAATGGCTCAAAATCTCTATGATACTCAACAGGTCTCAATTTGTTTTTATCTCAATATCCGATTATTTATCCCACCGCTGTCACCATTAAATGTGACGTGTAACCGAGCGGATGTACCAAAATTATTCAAATACGATAGATAATAATACACTAAAGTAAAACTATTTTCCACAATTTAAACTGAGATAACTGCTCAAAAAAAATGATTTGTTCTGATTCGTGGGATAAGCCCAGATAACTTCTGAGAACCGTTAAAGAGACAAAAATAATAAAACAATCAATTACAACTTTGAGACGGAGCAATGATTCTTAGCTAATAAAAACTCAACATGGGATGGGAAAACTTGTTGATTCAGATGCTGGCTCACTTAACTAAGTATACATCTTTTATTATAAGATTGTCCTTATTATTAGGGAGATAGGGAAGGAAAAGCTTGTTCAGCCACGTCTAATCCCTGTCTAACCTAAGGTGTTTTCAGCTTGTCTTCTACCAACGAAGTGAGGAGCTGCAGTGACTGCGCTCTTTATATACTACCTAGACTGATTTTGATTGGCTGATAACCTTTCTTGATTTTCAATGCATAAAAGAGTTCTAACATATTAATCTGAATTTTCTCTGATCATCACAATACCTCCTGACTTTGGAATTCCCAAATGCATTGAGCTGCATCACTTTTCAGATGCAAGTACTAATGGATATAAACAGTGCTCCTACATAAGGGCCACAAACGAAGAAAACGTTCATTGTGCGTTGCTGTTCAATAAAGCCAGAGTAGCCCCTTCAAATGTTAACACAATTCCACGACTGGAATTGACAGGGAGTAAAATTGAGGAAGGCAAAAATCTCATCAGCACAGAATCATCTTGCCAAAATTCAATTGTTTTACAAGACTCATACTTCAGCATGCACATACACTAGTGCATAACCACGGCAGAGGAATCACTCATAATAAGTTGCTTTCTTTAGGATATTGGATTATTGGAGGAAGCACAGCAATGGCAGATTTCATACGCAAGTGTGTCAAATGCAGAAAATTAAGAAGACCCACAGAAACACAGAAAATGGCAGATTTACCTAAGGACCGTGCGGAACCAACACCCACATTCCCTTTTTGCGGTATGGGCTGTTTTGGACCGTTTCTGGTTAAAAATGGACGCACGCAAGTAAAGAGATATAGTCTACTCATAGAAATGATAGATGACATGGGTACAGATTCATTTATAAATGGATTGCGTTGCTTCATAGCCATGCGGGGAAAGAGAACTTGACAAAGGTAAAGTTGTAACCTTTCTAGCTGAACGACAGTGTGACTTTGTATTGAATGTTCCTAACTCTAGTCATACTGGTAGAGTTTAGGAAAGACATATTTGAACTGTGTGGAATATACTCGAATGTATAATGTCACTCACACCAGGAAGACTTGATGACGAATCACTAAGGACCTAGTTCTATGAGGTTATGTCGATAGTAAACTGCCGTCCTCTCTCAGTCAGCGAGATTGACAACCCATATTCTTTAGAGCCACTTACTCCAAACCAAATCTCAACGGGGAAGGTTACTTCACCACTTCCCCCTCCTGGAGAGTTCGTGAAGGAAGACCTCTATATTCACAAACGCTGGAGAAGAGTGCAGTACCTTCTGTAACAGGTTTGTTCAAGGTGGAAACGAGAATATCTAGCACAGATCACCTTGCGTCAGAAGTGACATGGAATTCGTCGGAACATACAGGAAGGTGACATTGTTCTAGTGAAGGACTTAGATTTGCCGCGCAACCAATGGCCTCTTGGTAGGGTCAACCGTCATTGAAGCCAATCCAGATGACGACGGCCTGGTGAGAAGGGTCAAGGTCAAGACCCAGTCATCAGTATTAGAGAGAACAATTCACAAGTTGGCGTTACTCATAGAAAAGTAATGTCTGAGTACTAAATAATATTGTTTAACTTGAAACGTGTTCATGCTAATCAATGAGTTTATGAATTTCAACCTATGTACCTTTAAATGTGACATTTCTTTTAGAAATCCAAGGGATTTGGTGGGAGTGTAAATGACAGCGATTTCTGTCTAAATTTTTGATCTCGCTTCTCTACGTGTACAACAGGTAAGCGCCGATTTTTGACGGCCAGGATTCGGGCTGTATCGTCATTTCACGCGTATAACGAGAGTTCCTTTCAAAACAACAACGACTCTAACTTTGACGTCACAATCGACTACACTACGTTACGAATACAGTAAAGTAGGCCTATGAAGCGCGAAACTTCGTATCGTAGCGCAGTAGACTTTGACGTCATAACTAGACTACACCAACTCTACCATTCGGAATTTCTATAGTGAGACATAAAAATCAACTGACCAATGAAATCGGCTCATTTGGGCTAACCGAAGTACCGCTTACCCGTTGTTTGTGTGTAGCACCAATCAGCGGGGAACCAGTTTACATAGATCTTGGATGTAATACGATGGCATCCATGAGCGAATTTGATGCATTGCTAGCTATGACGTACGTAACGTAGTGCAGTAGGCTGTGACGTCATAGTTGACAATGCATCAAATTCACTCATGGATGTCATCGTATTACATCCGAGATCTATGTCGAGTGCGCGAGACATTCGAGTAGTTCCGATTGTTGTAGAGCAGGTGCATTGCCTATCACGCCACCTATGACATAACAGTAGCATTTGCTTTCGCCGCTGAATGATGACGTTACCCTTTTCCCCACAGCGCTTTGAAGTTGATTTGTGAAAAATCGGAATTTTTAACACATCTTCACTACGTTTTCCATTCTTATATATTTTGTTAGTTTATCGCGGATAGTTCTGATAAAAGCTGATAATTTAAGACTGTCGAATCGGAATTGGAAGCAAGTGAAAAATTACGATAAGTATTTTCTTATGAAAAGATTCATAATTCAAAATTTGCTTTTTAAAAAAAATCAATTATTGTACATGTATGATTGTATATCAAAGAAATACCACGAATGAATATTTCGTTATCTATTTGTATTTTTAAAAATCATATCAATATATCTACATTTTCATTTTTTTCCCTTCGATATGTTCTACATATTATTTGTTTTAATTCAAACAATCTTATCTTAAGATGTCATCTTGATTTCAAAGAAAAACGTAATCAATTTAATTTATACTGACGACTGATGAGGTAGTAAAGTTAATACTTACACGAGCTTTATTACCAATCGATACACTGGGTGTGGCCAGATTGGTAAATACATTTTACTGGAACTAATATTGATCATTTTATTCTTTGGAAGATGTTCTGACAATGGTAAATATATTTTGAAAGCAATTCATCCTTGGCTTTACTCTTCTTGGTACATCTATTTTTTATGTCATACATACAATTTAAAACGTCGAGAGGTTGTGTTTTCTAAGCAGTGTGGTTTTATGGTAACGTAATACTTCCCGTCTTCACGTGTGTCCGATCCGAGTTCTGAAATTAACGGGTTTTACGAGGAATTGTCACTTCGAGGCGGCATGGTTTCTCTGCAAATTTTACCTGAAACTTAGCCAAATTGAAGATGCAACCCCACCCCATCCCCATCATATTAAGAATTGTTACTTATTCTTTTATTGATTGCAAACTAATTTGTTTTTAGAAATGAAATAAAAATCGCATAGATCCAAGTAAAAACTCAGCCCTCGACAAATCAATGAATTCACTTGCGAAAAATAATGATACAAAAAAAGATTTAGGGGCGAGATCAAAAGTTCAATGTCTGACAAAAACTAAATTCACATTGTTTTTACCAAGACAACCTTAAAACTAAATATGATGACTGTTGAAACTAATCGATTGATTTACCGCACTAAGTTATCCACATTGTATAAATAACTAGTAACACAATAAAATAAGTCCACAAAAGATTGTATATAGATACATGTAGATGAATGATTAGTAATTAGTAAACTAACATTAATAATGTTCCACTAAACATAATCACGTTCAACATAACATAATAACAAGTATTGTAAGATATAAATACTAAACAGCAGTGAGAGACTAAAACTCATAAACACAAGTACATGTTAATTACACATCACAAACTGAAACTGTAACGTATACAGGGATGTAATGTACACAGGGCTGTAATGTACACAGGGCTGTAATGTACACAGAACTGTAATGTACACAGAGCTGTGATGAACACGGGGCTGTAATGTATACAGGGCTGTAATGTACACAGGGCTGTAATGTGCATAGAACTGTAATGTACACAGGACTATAATTAACACAGAGCTGTGATGAACACGGGGCTGTAATGTACATAGGACTGTGATGTACACGGGGCTGTAATGTACACAGGGCTGTAATGTGCACAGAACTGTAATGTACACAGGACTATAATTAACACAGAGCTGTGATGAACACGGGGCTGTAATGTACACAGGGCTGTAATGTACACAGGACTGTAATGTACACAGGGATGTAATGTACACAGGACTATAATTAACACGGGGCTGTAATGTACACAGGACTGTAATGTACACAGGGATGTAATGTACACAGGGCTGTAAGTAAAAGATGTAATCAATTCAAAGATATAAAGCACTCTTTTTTTATGTGTAATCAACACTAAATTTATAAATATTGGATTTTCTTCACTTTAGCAGTGTCACGCTCAGCCACAAAAAGGTTATCTCTGATGTCCAGGCATAAACCGTATGGAAATTCTAAATAACAGTTCTGAATGTAACGGAGGAACTGTCCGTCCTGATCTAGGATGTGGATACGGTGATTTCTAAAGTCTGCTGTCAGGATGTGACTCTGGCTGTCTGTAGTGAGGCCGACTGGATCAAATGATGCGTCTTCATTGAAAAGATGACCAGTGTATCTAAATCGGAGTTTTCCTGACTGATTGACCACCACTACTGCACTAGACCAACGGTCAGCCACACAAATATCCAGATTCCTGTTTTCACTGATATACTTATTGTCATGATGATATGAATAGAGAGGACGACCCTGATCATCAAACTGAATGGTTTGTTGCACTGTGGAGTTAGAGTAACGCACAACTTTGGATTCTTCTCTATTGTCATTTATCATGGTAACCAGGAGATCATCAGTGGCGGTGTTGCAGATATTGAGAGGATCCCACCCCTGAAGTGTGATCATGGTCTGTATCTGTTTATTCTTCACTAGGTTTACAGTTTTATTTTCACAATCAGTGTAAACAAGATCTCCGTCCCGTGTCACTGCTATGTCGTACGGTGTTTCCCTTGACTCGGTTTGTATTGATGTCAGTAGTTTACTCTGGAGGTTGAGGAGCTTCATGGTTTCTTTATTCCCACGTGTCCAGACTTCTTCGTCACTGGAACAGCAAACACTGGATAGATATTTATACCCAGTGTCTATGGCGGCGGTGAGGCGCGGCTCATCAAGCAGTGGTTTGACTGGAGGAGACGATGCAGATTCTGCTGACTTCATTGTGTCGCCATGTTCTGTGTTAATGGATAATGGCGACAGAGAACCAAACATTTCATTGAGCTGATCTTTGTTTATTTTCTGAGCAGAAAAAATTGGTAATGTAACTCTGACTTTAGGCGGTAATGTTCTAAATTCGGAATTCCTAGATTTGTAAGTAGAGGTTAAGGAGACGTCGTTTGATTTTAGGATTGATTTCAAGTCGGACATGATCTGTTTGAGTTCCGCCATTTTCTGTGTGATTTCTTCTGTATTTTTATTCAGGGTAGATAGGTGTTGGTTTTTCATCTCCTGAATGTCAAATTTCCGTCGGTTGACAACGGCAGTGATCTCTCGATGCCAGATTTCTCCTTGTTGGTCAGCGGATGTGGTCAGTTTCCCGTATTTTGTTTCTAACTCTACTTTCTCAGTTTGGACATCGGACGCCATTTCTTCATATCGGGGATAAATTCTGGTCTCAAGTTCTTCCAAATCGTATTGTAAACTTTGAATTTTAGCGTTGTGTTTTTCCAGAATACCTGTTATATTGTGACCTTTGTGTTTACCAAATATGACCCAGGCAGAGTAGACAGGAATGTCACATTTCTCACCGCAATGTTCATAGTGTTCATCGGCGTCTTTCGGACATTTTGAGTTGTTTGGAGTAGACTTCCTGCTTAAAAATGGCAAGACATTGTGTCTTTTAGAGGAATCTGAGATATGTTTTCCTACACAGTTAACACAGAGATTTATATTACAAACTTCACAGTGACTCTGTAGGGGGACAGTTTCACAGAGGTCACACAGCAGGACTTCTTGGGCACTTCTCCAGGGGTGCAGCATTTCTGGTGTCGGGTTGGTTCACACATGTAGTTTACTGTCATTAAAAAGAAAATCTTAATAAAACGTTATGACAAGTTAAAATAAAGGAAAGGGTGATATAAAAACAACTTCGGTCCATTATTTAACATTTCAATACTGGACATGAATATACCAAAATCACCCTCTATGAGTTATATGATATTAATATTATGATCAAAGTGATCAGATCTATATCATTGATCACATAAATATCGATATTAATGACACTACAATGTCAGAATTCGTATATATAATTTTGTCTTACCAGAAAATCCAACATGGCCTCCCTGTTATTTCGCCCTTCAGTCTAGCCATGTGTTTAAATTACCTGTGCGGCTTGTCAGCCTGTGCACATTATTCTTGTTTGAATAGTTTTAATGTTTGTTTTGACCTAGTTCGTGTCGGGTAGCTATGTCAGCATTGACGTCAGAAGATATGATTAAACAGTCATATTCTTTCCTTTCAGAAAAGAATATCAAGCATATAATATAAACATGTATATAACGATATCTTAATTACTATACACCCGAATTATTTCTCGTGTATTACATGTAGGTAGAATTACATTTTTGAAGTTTTTATTTCTGAAAAATTAGATTTTCTTTTCGAATTTTCCTTTTTTAAAAATATGCTGAGACATTAGACAAGTACAATATCTGTAACCCCCCCCCCCCCCCCCCCCCCCTCCTGCTCACCAGTACTACCGCAGTGGCGGATCTAGAGGGATTTAACAGATGGACATTTAAATTTTAAACAGGATAAATGTCTTAAGGTAGCTCACAACACTAAAGCTTAAACTCTTTATGACACTACATCACAAGATGGCGATTTAAATCGTATCTCAATGGTTAAAGCATTGGGCTGGTGAACCGCAGATCTCGAGTTCAAATCGGCCAGAGGGTTTTATTCAAATATTTTAAAACAATTTTTTGAAAATCATGTTTTATCCAACTTTGCATATATTCTGTCTTTTTGGCATATACGTGTATACATATTATGTATCATCACATCTTTTATGATTTATTCAATTCGTACTGATTTAAGAAACTATTTCAGGGTGTAGTGAGCCACCTTAATCAGCTACATCCTCGGATACTTTTTATTTTCAGTATAATCTCCCAATGGACATTGACAAAACTGTTTGAATATTGACAACGATTCATTGCGGTAAACAGAATTTAAATATCCTAACTCACCTGGGCAGAAAGATCTAATCACAATGATTAAACAAAGACAGTTTAGATGACTTGGTCATGTCATCAGAAAAGGAAACGAATCCATCACAAAAACAGCACTTAAATGGACTCCAGCAGAAGGAAAGAGAAGCAGAGGAAGACCTAGAGAGAGATGGAGAAGGACTATAGAAAGTGACATAAAGAAGATGTGAAAAACCTGGAAGGAAGTAGAAAAGATGGCTATGGATAGAAACAAATGGAGGGATCTGGTATCAGCCTTATGTGCCACCGGGCACGAAGAGGATAGGTAGGTAACTCACCTGTGTACAGCTATCGGGACATCACTCGGCTTTTTCCGTCACATTCCGTATCACTATGTATGTTATTTGTGACTACCTGAAATTCTGTTTTTATTTTGAAGGGAAAAACAATAGCAAAGTCATCTTTTCTTTTGAAAAAAAAGAAAAAAGATAAACTCGACGGAAAAGGCCGAGTTATGTTCCAAATTCTATGTAAAGGTAAATAATAGACAATCTATCTGGGGGGTTGGGGTTGGGGTTGGGGGTTAAAGGGGGGATAAACACGGCATCGAAGTTAGAGATGAAAGAAAAAAAAGCTTATGCAAAAAAAAGTAATCGGAAATGAAGACTTGTGTTGTCCGTTGTTTTGGTGGCTTTCATAGTCTCATAGCCCTCGCGTCAGCCATTTATCAGTACATATATTGCCTGTAGGTGTATGAAATCATTATCTCACCAGAGTTGGACAAACTGTACTTAAGAAATAATGATCGCGTTTTCGTGTGGGTTGCAGGATAACCTCTGAGGTCGAGAAATGTTGTTTTCAAATATAAAAGCTGATGCGTTAGCCGAGGCTTTCATATTTCAAACAACATTTCGAGACCGAGGGGATTATCCTGCATCATCCACGAAAAAAAGAGAACTTTATTCATATTCTATTACGGCTAAGAAATATACAGCTGATCGTTTACCTATGTAGCTACGAATTAGGTCACTGTGACGTCATGTCAGTTTACAGAACGAACATACATGTTTTTGTTTACGAAAAAGGTGAGATAAGGTTATTTTAGAACTATCTTATAAAAGCAATATTTCAAGTATTTAGTATTTAGTTTGATGTTGATGGATTATATCAACTGCTTTGAATACGCAGTCCTAGAAAACTTTTTGTACCGGTCGACAGGGGATGCTTACCCCTCCTAGCCACCTGATGTATTGCTTATAGGAGTTATGAGATTGATCACTGTTCGTTGTCTTCGCCTTTCATCAACATGTTTACAGGTGTATCACTCTCGGAATGCAGAAGATTGATTTATAATGAATGACAAACGCTCTTCAGTCATCTATGAATTTGTTTTACAACATATGTTGATTGACTTTTATGTATTATAGGATTAAACATTCTTTTTGAAGAATTTATCGATGTGTAAACTCCGGCCATTTTACTCACAAACTGAATAAAAGTGCGAAGCACTTTTATGTTAAGTTTGTGAGTAAAATGGCCGGAGTTTACACATCGATAAATTCTTCAAAAAGAATGTTTTATTCTTATAATTCCAATTCATTCACTTCATTAACAATTGCAAAAATTTTAATAGTTTCCCCGCACTATGTTATTTGTTTTCAGTCGTGTATGAATACATCGCGTTTTCGGATTTATTGATGTATAAACTCTTGTTCAGCTTTATTTTTGTCCAATCAAAACACTTGTAATAAATAACATTGGAATTATATAAAATTGAATTATCAGTTACCAACTTTATTGTTGTATTAGCAAAACACGAAGTGCAAGAGAGATAAATATAAATTTTCTCATAATCAGTTACCTGTATTACGTACGAAGGTACTGTGTATCGCAGAATAATGACCTCGGTGTTCCTTTAATCTTTGCAATAACCATGAAATAATATGTATTTCCTCGTAAATTCGAAGCTCACCTGGGTACAGGTAGGAAATAGGTAAAATATTTGTGCATTTTAATAACTTTTTTCTGCTGTAGAATGAGTTGAGTGGAATAAAGAACCCCAAAGCCTGGATTTCTTGAAAAGAACTTAAGTGAAAACTTGCACTTAAGTCTGAGATTTGACTGATCAAACATAAAAAAACTGAAGCTGTAACTGACGCTAAGTTTTCAACTATCCAATTATGTATCAATTAACACCCGTCGGTATAATTAACATAATCCCCAAGATCTGAAGAACAATTTATCAACATGGATGAGGGAATACTGTTTCCGAGCATACTTACAAAGGGCGCTTCGTATAAATCGCCATTGTGTTGTACACTCGGACATGGGAACGATGATTGCCGAACATAATCGGCTTACCGAGCCCGAGGTCATATACAAAAATGGATACTGACGTAACTACACGTTTCGTTTGTTTTAAATATTACATCGTTTCATGAATGACAAGAACTACGATTATGAGCAGGACTTACTGACAGGATGACAATGATTCATGAATCGACATTTTCTGCTGATTTGACGGTTTTATTGCTTCGGATTCACCCTGATTCTATGAAGTTAGATATATTCAATCACAAATCTGTTAAATATTTGTTCTTTTATTTTTCAATTCACTTTCCATCAGTTAGAATTTGCATTGCTTTCAATTTTAGATTTTTTTGAAAAATCCAAGCCAGATATTTTTGTGCACACACACGTATATGATTAGATTTACGTTACACCCGCAAGCTTATCTCATTTTACGTGTTCGAGTTTTATTTCATGGGACTCTTTCCAAATACTCAAAGACGGAAACGCAGTCAATGAAATCGTTCATATAAAAAACCACGTACCTGTATAAATGGTGTCACGTTTAATTCACTTTTACCTTACAGACAATTAGGTCCACATCATATTCGCACAAAACTTTACTCTGAGAGTTTTAGATACATTATTTCAAGAAGCCACATCTACTATCTATACTTGGATTTTTCAACACCTGAATAACTCTATGATTATGGATGTTGCCAATCACAGGCTCTTTAAAGGCCAGCAGTTGGGTATAAAAGCAGCCAATCGGTGAAAATGGTGGAATATATGAATTTTCTGGTCACATTCAGATTGCAGCACTTATTTTGCAAAAATAAAGATTAAGCTGTTGTACTGAAATTTTAAAATGGGTATGCTTGTTCCCCTCATAACTGTGCATATATTGGCTATATCTATTTTAGATATAAATTCTCATGGAGTTTTAATTTTGGCCTCAAAAATCTGAAGCAGGGCTAAATTTGTATTTCAAACTAGAGATTGGCAGTTTGTGGGTGTGATTATCTTTTGTTATTGTTTACACCGGATGTTGACTCACATATTGCACGAGCATGCTTGTCTAGTTCTAGATAAGAGGGATTGCACCAAAGGAAACATGTAATCAAATTACTGTATAAAGTGGAAAAAAAGTACTTACTCATATATCATTGGTGAATCCAGATTTTATTTTTTAATTATATATAATCACATTCCTTTAAAAAAAATGGTTAACTTTATAAAAACAACTCATTAGGACTGTTCAGTCTGATCGCTGTTTCAGAGTTTTGCAGGATTGCTGGTACCTTTTCTCGAAAAATGTCAGGCATGGTGTTTGTCTGATTAAGCAACAATCTCCTAGGCCAGTTGTGTAACTCCCATTGTCTCTCATCAATGATGACAAATATGTCCAATTGTTCAACCATCACTCTAAAATTACTCTCAATCTGGACTCTTACGTGTGGACATTACAATGTCAAAAGAGACAATCACAGACAGTAGGTCTCCAAATATCATAATGGACAAAGTGTTTCTTAATAATCCTTCAATGCACATGTCCTCCATTGCACAGCTACAATTTCCCCCCAAATTCTTCTCATAATTGAAAGGTACCAAGAGGAAAATCATAAGTATTAGTATATCAAATATACCAATATTTGTGTATATTATAGAAAAAAACTACATGTTTTAAAAGATATGGATAAAACAATGATGAATTCATTTTGTAGTTCCTAGGGTGAAGTTTTGTTAAAGTAAAAACATATCCTTTCAGTGCCTCACAGATCGAGCAGAGTGGTAGAAAAATGCGGGAAAACTTTAGTTTATTTTGATAAATCATGCCAGTCTCCCTGTTCAAAATATCGTCTGCTACAGAGCACGTGTAGAGCCAAGCATCAGATTGCTGCTTATTCTGATAACACTGCTAAGCCCTGCCCTCTTGCCATATATGCTTAATTGCTGTAGGGGTGTAAATTTTTCTAGGTTACTCCCGGCCTTTAAGGAGGTACGCTACACCAGAGAAGTGGAGAATATGTACAACAGTAATTTGAAGTTGAAAATTTTCAAATTTACTTTATTTTGTCAAAAAATACAGTTTTCGTAGAAGGTAATCTGAAAAAAATTTAAAACCCCTGCTGGACTCGAACCTGCCACCTATAGTTCAGCAGTCAGTATTCTAACCTAATGAGCTACTCGGCTAGGTATTTAAATGGAAAAGGAAAAGTCAAATATTGCTGATATCGATTTTTTCATCCATATTTTTAGAGGAAGTCAGCCACTATGACGATGTAGAGTACTACCTTAAACCAACACGGGTCACGGATGATATCTCTTCCGAATCGTGCCACCATGCAGTTCCTTAAGCTCAAATTTACAAACAAAGGAATAGATGCCGTCAACATAAGCAACATTCTTCGTCATAGATGAGTTTAATCGTGTATTCCAACTTATTTCAAGTTCAAGTCTACACCCTGTATTTCCTACAAATATACAATGTACTTCTACTATTGCATCCAAACTTTTTAGTTATAAATAAACTTTTACGAAAATAATTGAATCCTCCCGTCCCACAAATATGCACATCTACAAATGGCAATGAAGCAGTGTAAAAAGTTTCAAATCTATCCGATAAGCCATGTAGGAGAAGTGTTCACAAGCTATTTTACATCCTCCACCCCTCTTGGATCCACTATAACTTTTAGGAAAATAATTGGATCCTCCTGTCCCTACAATATGCACATCTAACAATGACAAAGAAGCATTGTACAAAGTTTCAAATCGAACAGAAGCCATAAAGGAGACGTTTTCACAATCTATTTTACATCCTCCACCCCTCTTAGATCCACTATATATTTTAAGAAAATCACTAGATCCTCCCGTCCCACAAATATGCACATCTACAAATGGTAATGAAGCATTGTATAAAGTTTCAAGTCTCTTTGATAACCCAGATAGGAAGAGAAGTGTTCACAAATTATTTTACATCATCAACTCCTCTTAGTTCCACTATAACTTTTAGGAAAATAATTGGATATTGGATTGTTATCTACAGTGATATCTATATTGGATTGTTATCTACAGTGATATCTATATAGGATTGTTACAGTGATATCTATATAGGATTGTTACAGTGATATCTATATAGGATTGTTATCTACAGTGATATCTATATAGGATTGTTATCTACAGTGATATCTATATAGGATTGTTACAGTGATATCTATATAGAATTGTTACAGTGATATCTATATAGGATTGTTACAGTGATATCTATATAGGATTGTTACAGTGATATCTATATAGGATTGTTACAGTGATATCTATATAGGATTGTTACAGTGATATCTATATAGGATTGTTTTCTACAGTGATATCTATATAGGATTGTTATCTACAGTGATATCTATATAGGAGTGTTACAGTGATATCTATATAGGATTGTTATCTACAGTGATATCTATATAGGATTGTTACAGTGATATCTATATAGGATTGTTATCTACAGTGATATCTATATAGGATTGTTATATACAGTGATATCTATATAGGATTGTTATATACAGTGATATCTATATAGGATTGTTAGAGTGATATCTATATAGGATTGTTAGAGTGATATCTATATAGGATTGTTACAGTGATATCTATATAGGAGTGTTACAGTGATATCTATATAGGAGTGTTACAGTGATATCTATATAGGAGTGTTACAGTGATATCTATATAGGGTTGTTATCTACAGTGATATCTATATAGGATTGTTATCTACAGTGATATCTATATAGGAGTGTTAGAGGAAGTCACGTGATGAGCTAAGGTACGGACGTACTTTTTTTGCTCCGTCAATTTGACCGTCATTTTCACTCTTTAATTCGAGAAATTAATGCGATTTTCTCAGAGTTTGGAGTTTGGATAGATAGTGTATATATTTCTTGACTCTTGACACAATTTCTCAAGGTGATCTTGTTTTTGGACTGTTTTTGTGAATTTACACCTGTGCTGAGCGTGAATAGGTGTTCACAATCTACTCACGGTGCCTGTGTTTTTCGAACGGCGTTTCAGAGTCTCATAGTGTCTAAGATAACGAAATTATGGAGTGGACACAAACTCTTAAGCCAGTTTATATGCGGAACAGAGACATTCAAACAACAAAAAGTAAATATTTCACCGACTTTGACATTGCAGAAGCCGCGAGCGCAACAGTCTCGGATGTGATATGTGTACAAAAAGATAGAGATCTGTGGAGGATCTACATAAAGTCTGCGGAGAGTAGATCGAAATTAGTTACTGAAGGATTCTCACTTGGAAGCAGATCAATCCAGGTTTATGACACGAACCCATTCTCTGCGGGTACAGACTCTCCTGATGAGAAAGTTGTTCGAGTCCTAATTAAAGGTATACCTCTATCGGTTGAAGATTCATGTATTAAAAAGATGCTCAAAGGCTTAGGTCTAGGAGTAGAATTAACAAGTGATATCAAATATGAAAAAATCAGACATCCTAAAACCCACAGAATGACTGAAATATTAAATGGAAATCGTTTTGTGTATATGTCGCCTCTAGAGAATGGAAAATTCCTTCCACGCTCTGCGTCATGTGCAGGTTTACGCTGTACCATATCTCACAAAGGCCAACCCCTACGGGAACGAAAGAAGCAGTGCACAAACTGCTGGGCAGATGACCATTACAAAAATGCTTGCGAATTCGAGCAGAGTTGTAGAATATGCAAGCTACCAAGTCACTTTCCGGGATCGGATAAATGCAGATCATATGTCACTCACCAGGAGGACATAGTATGCTTCTCTGGAAAAGATAACCCTCTTTCAAATTTCTTCCCTACTGAGTTAAAGGTTTTCGGGCAAACATATCCTTCAGCCGAACATGCTTTCCAACACATCAAATCCTTACGTTCTGGTGATCTTAACCGTGCAGAAGCCGTAAGTAAAGCTGAAACCGCCTTAGATGCCAAACGTGTAGGAGGTCAGGTCCTGGAATCTGATGCTTGGATTACATCTAAAGACTCCGTTATGCGGGAAATACTGGAATCTAAACTACAGCATTGTTCACAATTCAGAAGTGCTTTAAAAAAAATCAGAAAATCAGATATTCTGGTGGAATCGACGTGGGATACTTATTGGGGTAGCGGGCTGAACGTGACCGGAACATCTCATACTCTAATGCAACATTGGCCAGGTGAAAATAAGCTTGGACGTATCCTCGACGGCATGGCAGCCAAATTGCAGCCAAATTGCAGCGTACGGACGAAAATTCAGCTACCAACAATTCCTCTAGATCAACAAGAAACAAGCAGGGCAAAAAACAGAGTTAAGTCTACCAAACAAAAAAAAACCAAAAAAAACAAAAAACAAAACAAAAAAACCGCTAGTCAGTCATACGCATGAACAAGTTAAATATTATTTCAGTGAACTGCAGGGGTTTAAATACTGCAGAAAAACGTATAAAATTTTATACCTGGATTAATGATAGCTGTTTTGATGTAATATTTATGCAAGAAACCCACTATATTGAAAAAAATGTACTAAATTATGATGCAAGGTGGAAAGGTATATCAATACATTGCTTTTCCGATTCAATTTTCAGTAGAGGAGTTTCAATATTATTTAATAAAGATTTGAATTTCAAAATACTAAATATACATAAATCTAATGAAGGCAGGAAACGCATGGTTAACATAGGATATGATGAAAAAATTATTACATTAGTTAATTTATATGCTCCAAACGATATCAATTATAGATGTGATTTTTTTAAACGGGCTAAAGAATGGATTAGTAAATATACAGCAAATTTTGATAATCTATTGATATGTGGTGACCTTAATTGCTCAACAGAAAATGAATCAGATAAAAGTGTTATAATTTTAAAACAACTACTGAACAAGCTCGATTTACACGACATGTGGAAAACTATGAAAAGCGGAAAAAAAGGATATTCATGGTGTAACGGAGTAAATATCCCAACAAGTAGAATAGATTATATTTTACTATCCGATACCTTTTGTTTTCAATGTGAAAATATAAGGCTTCAAAACATTCCTGGTTCACACTCAAACGGTACTAGGATGTCTGATCATAAGTGTTTAATTTTTTCTTTGATTGTAAATGAAAACCTTAGAGGTCCAGGATACTGGAAATTTAACACATCTTTAATTGAAAATGAAACCTTCATGAACGAAATGAATACATTCCTGAAAAACTATAATTTCGATAAAGAAAATGCACTAGATTCATGGGAAAATTTGAAAAGGAATATAAAAACAAAATGTATAAATTTATCGAAAAATATATCTAAATCTTACAAAAACAAAATAAATTCTATTCAAGGAGAAATAAGTAAGATAGAAGACTTGCCATATGAAAAAATAGATATGAATAGAAAAAGAAAATTAGAAAATGAATTGACAGAATTAATAAACAAAAAGGCAAAAGGTGCACAGGTAAGATCAAGGGCAAAATGGATTGAAGAGGGAGAAAGAAATACCTCTTATTTTTTAAATTTAGAAAAGAGACGACAAATATCAAATGTGATAAAATCATTAAAAAATGAAAAAGGTACAGTTTTTGATGAAGATGAAATATTAGATTCTACATGCAATTTTTATGAAAAATTGTATACATCAAATAATGAAAATGATAATAAGTGAATGAATATTTAAGTAATATACAATTAGAATATAGTCTAAATGATGAAGAAAAAATAAATTAGACACCCTTCCCTCACTATCAGAATGTACGGAAACAGTATTCATTATGAAAAAAAATAAACCACCCGGATCCGATGGATTACCGTGTGAATTCTATCAAACTTTCTGGGAAAACATAAAACAACATTATTATTGCACTCTTCAAGAGATCTTCCAAAAGAATACAATGACATATTCACAAAGACTATCTTTAATTACTCTCTTATTTAAAAAAGGAGACCCGCAAAGTCTTAACAATTATAGGCCTATTAGTCTTACAAATACTGATTATAAAATAATAGCTTTTCTTTTAGCTAATAGACTACAAAAAGTGTTGGATAAAGCAATACATGTTAATCAATCAGCTTATATAAAAGGGAGAAATATAGCTCTGAATGCAAGGTTAATTATTGATATTTTTGAATATTGTGAAGAAAATGATATAGAATCAATAATGTTATTTCTTGATTTCCAAAAAGCGTTCGACTCTGTGGAATGGAACTTTATGACGAAAGTTCTTAAAAAATTTAACTTTGGCGAAAACTTTCTCAAATGGGTCAACATACTATACAATAAACCTATATTTAAAATAAAAAATAATGGATGGATGTCCAAAACATGCAATATGCAGAGAGGTATAAGACAAGGATGTCCCATCTCTGCAATATTATTTCTTTTTGTTATAGAAATATTAGCGGTAAATATTAGATCGAATTCAAATATTAATGGATTTCAAAAACCAGGAATGACTAACAGTATTAAGATTATACAACATGCAGATGATTGTACTCTTCCTCTTAAAGATGAAACCTCTCTAGAACATTCTTTAAAAGTCATAGCAAAATTCAGCAATGTTTCGGGTATGTATTTAAATATGTCAAAAACAGAATGTATATTAACGGGTCCTCACAAATATCATTATAAACAAATTAGAAATGTTAACGTAAACAATGATAGCATAAAAACTCTTGGAATTTATATAGGACACAACAAAGAAATATGTTATAAAAACAATTGGACAAAAATTGTAGATGACTTAGAAAAACTGTTTGAATCATGGAAAAAAAGAAAACTAACCATTTTTGGTAAAGTTTGTGTCATCAATAGCCTAGCAATATCAAAGATTATATATGTTGGATCAGTTCTGAGCTTTCCAAATGAAGAAGTAATTAAGAAATTTCAAAGTTTGTTATATAACTATATATGGAACAAAAGAGATAGAATTAAAAGAAATACACAGATTGGAAATGTCCTAAAGGGAGGCATTGGAATTGTCGATGTATCTTTGAAATTAAAATCCATAAAAGTATCTTGGATAAACAGGATTTCAAGCGAGAGAAACTCTCTATTCTTTTTTGTAGATAGTTTGTGCAAAGAAAGAGACTTTGATTTTGAATATCTATGTAAAACAAATATTACGAAATCAAATGATTATCAAATAATGGAACATTTTCCTCTATTCTACAAGGAAATGCTTGTATTTTTCAACGAATGTAAAAAAAAATAAAAAACAATTTTATCTGAATGCATTATTGAAAGAACCGTTGTGGTGTAATAAAAATTTTATGTACAAAAACAAGCCAATATTTTTTCATAATTGGCTGAGGAGCGGTTTTAAATTTTTGAATGATATTGTAAATGAAAATGGCATAAAACCTTTGGAATGGTTTGATGACAAACTTATATGTAAAAAAAACTGGATGTGTGAATATATGATTATAAAAACAGTTATAACAAAAACCTTCAAAAGTTATGAATTTTCA
This sequence comes from Ostrea edulis, assembly GCF_947568905.1. Classification (NCBI taxonomy): domain Eukaryota; kingdom Metazoa; phylum Mollusca; class Bivalvia; order Ostreida; family Ostreidae; genus Ostrea; species Ostrea edulis. The sequence continues at coordinate 65,142,431 of NC_079171.1, forward strand.
AATATACGATACGAAAACATTTTTCATGGGAATACATCATACGATTTATTATGTAAAGGACATGTTAAAGTGTGTGATATCAATTCAAAGTTGATTTACGAAATTCTTTGTCATGAAAAATTTATACCTCCATTACACCAAACACATTACGGAAAGGTTTTTGAAATAACAAAAACGGCTTGGAAATCTATTTATGAACAAAAAATCTTATCCATAAGAGACAGAAGTATATCAGAATTTAATTATAAATTATTAAATAATCTATTGTGTAACAGAGAATTGCTGAAGAAATGGAAGATAGTAGAAAATGATTTTTGTGTCTTTTGCAGAGATGCTAAAGAAAACAATGAACATCTTATCTTAAAATGTAAAAATGTTTCTCATATATGGGACATTGTTAAACAAATTTTAAAATTTGATATATCGTGGAAAACAATTGTGATAGGATTTTACTATGAAAACAATGAAAAGACACTCTTTTTGAATAGCATAATATCTCTTATTGCCTGTAAAATATACAAGTATAAAATGTATTGTAGATTAGATAACAAAGACGAAAAACCTCAAGAAATATGTAACCACATAAAAAGTAAATTGAATTTTTATACAGAAGTGTACACAAAAATTCAGGATAAAAAATATGCTAAAGTTATGAAAGCAATTAAAGACAAATTGTAATTTATACACCTTTGCAGGTATGACTTTTTATAATATGAAACCTCTGACAAATATCTGTCTATGCACATTTTTAACTATGTTACAATGTGAGTTTATTTTGAACAATTTGAATTGATTACAAACAACTATATTTCTATATCAAATAAAATTTTGTAATAAACCTTTTATATACTGGTATTTTGCAAAAAGTTCCCACTATGAGGAGGGGTCCTGTCCTCCTATAGTGCTGCCATGGGGGTTGTGATATGAACTTTTGAATTGTTAACCCCGCATATGGCAGTTTCAGGTTCTTTATGTACATAATTATATTGTTGTGTTGTTGGTTTTTCCGTAAAAATAAGAACCTTTTTTGCCATAACATGTTAATAAATTTTGTTATATAACAGTATATTATATGTGTGTGTGTTTGTATGTATGCATATATGTTTGTGTTTTCTATATGTAGAAATTTATATGATAAATTTATATATATGTATATGTATGCCTATATACATCTAATCCAAGGGGCCCCTGGCACCCTAGGTAAAGATTATAAGGGGGTCTCTGCGGAGACTTTACCCCGAAATAGTAATGTATTTTGGAATTAAAGACTGATATATGTGAAAAAAAAAAAAAAAAAAAAATATATAGGAGTGTTACAGTGATATTTATATAGGATTGTTACAGTGATATCTATATAGGAGTGTTATCTACAGTGATATCTATATAGGATTGTTACAGTGATATCTATATAGGATTGTTACAGTGATATCTATATAGGATTGTTACAGTGATATCTATATAGGATTGTTATCTACAGTGATATCTATATAGGATTGTTATCTACAGTGATATCTATATAGGATTGTTACAGTGATATCAATATAGGATTGTTACAGTGATATCTATATAGGATTGTTACAGTGATATCAATATAGGATTGTTACAGTGATATCTATATAGGATTGTTATCTACAGTGATATCTATATAGGATTGTTATCTACAATGATATCTATATAGGATTGTTAGTGATATCTATATAGGATTGTTACAGTGATATCTATATAGAATTGTTACAGTGATATCTATATAGGATTGTTATCTACAGTGATATCTATATAGGATTGTTATCTAGTGATATCTATATAGGATTGTTACAGTGATATCTATATAGGATTGTTACAGTGCTATCTATATAGGATTGTTACCTACAGTGATATCTATATAGGATTGTAAGTGATATCTATATAGGATTGTTACAGTGATATCTATATAGGATTGTTACAGTGATATATATATAGTATTTTTATCTACAGTGATATCTATATAGGATTGAAATATTCTTGAATAAAACATCAAACAAAGAATCATTCAGACATCTTTTTAAAATTTTATTTCCACTGTTTCGTAGTTCTCCCAAAACACACATCTCTATTTCCATTCATAACTGTGAAGATTTGTACACAACGGTAATGTGTGTTAAACGTATAATGTATAACAGTAAATACAACAAGGAACTGTAAATTGACTTCTAACTTTTTCGTGTCTTTATGCGTCGCTTCTCAGACATCAGTCATTCACTGAACATTAAAAGTACATGTCTGATATCAGCCTCAGACATCAGTCATTCACTGAACATTAAAAGTACATGTCTGATATCAGCCACATGTAAACAAAGTACACACACGTTCGATTTCAATTGGGTGTATCCTTAAAGTGAAACTGAAAGTATCAGGTCTACTATGCCTTTCACTCTACGTTTCCATAGAATACTGTCATGGCATAGAGAGCAGTTCTTCATCTCTTCTCCTTTGTTCCTGTGTATAGAAACCTATTCATTATCTATAATTACACAAACTAACAACTCAACTTTTTACGAATGGAATGATTTCACCTTTTCCAGCGTCAACCTCCCATATTTATATAGCAATATTCCATTATCACCTGCATATGTTATCTACAGTGATATATATATATATATATATATATATATATATATATATAATTCAATAAAAAAATCAGGAAAATATACAGTTCCAAAATATATTTAAATCACTAGCGCTTTCTGGATTTTAACATCCATCCTCAGGTGAATACAAATTTTAAATAACATTATTTAAAATTTGTATTCACCTGAGGATGGATGTTAAAATCCAGAAAGCGCTAGTGAATTAAATATATTTTGGAACTGTATATTTTCCTGATTTTTTTATTGAATTATTTTGACTGTGTGATATCAATTCTTTCTATTTGGATTATATATATATATATATATATATATATATAGCACATCACCTGCATATGGTGTTTATACCTCTCGACTGATTAAATACACAAGAGCTTGTTCGGTGTATGATCAGCTTTTTAATTAATACAGACAACTAACAAACAAGTTGATGTTATAGGGGTTTCAACAATCTCAATTAAAATCAGCCTTTCGGATATTCTATGGTCATTATAACGATCTAGTTTGCCAATACAACCGATCTTGGAGTCAAATGCTTTCCAATGTGTTTCATACAGATTGTTAGACTGTTCTTGGTACACTGATTTTGGTTACAGATTACTCCACTTATCTGATCAAGATATAGGGCTCATGACGGGTGTGACAGGTCGACAGGGATGCTTACTCCTCCTAGGCACCTGATCCCACCTCTGGTATGTCCAGGGGTCCGAGTTTGCCCAACTATCAATTTTGTATTGCTTATAGGAGTTATGAGATTGATCACTGTTCGTTATCTTCACCTTTATAGGAGTTATGAGATTGATCACTGTTCGTTATCTTCACCTTTCATCCGTTGTACAAACAAGTTGACTTGGTGTATGCATCCCCGGTTTCTCTAAACGTGATGTTATTTGTTAAAATGAATCAAATACGACTCTATTTTTGTATCAAAAGGTGAAGGTCACATTCATTGGCTGATCAGCACAATGGCGCGGGCACTAACGAACTCTCCATCTTTTACATTTGAACATTTAAGGGAAATAAACTGAATGGTATGTTGTTGAATGTGCTGGTTGGTGTTGGACATAGTGATAGTTTTTGTTGTTGTTGTTGATGTGCTGGTTGGTGTTGGATATAGTGATAGTTTTTTTGTTGTTGTTGATGTGCTGGTTGGTGTTGGATACAGTGATAGTTTTGTTGTTGTTGTTGATGTGCTGGTTGGTGTTGGATAGAGTGATTGTTTTGATGTTGTTGATGTGCTGGTTGATGTTGGATATAGTGATTGTTTTGTTGTTGTTGATGTGCTGGTTGGTGTTGGATATAGTGATTGTTTTGTTGTTGTTGTTGATGTGCTGGTTGGTGTTGGATATAGTGATTGTTTTGTTGTTGTTGTTGGTGATGTGCTGGTTGGTGTTGGATATAGTGATTGGTTTGTTGTTGTTGTTGATGTGCTGGTTGGTGTTAGATATAGTGATTGTTTTGTTGTTGTTGTTGATGTGCTGGTTGGTGTTGGATATAGTGATTGTTTTGTTGTTGTTGTTGATGTGCTGGTTGGTGTTGGATACAGTGATTGTTTTGTTGTTGTTGATGTGCTGGTTGATGTTGGATATAGTGATAGTTTTGTTGTTGTTGTTGATGTGCTGGTTGATGTTGGATATAGTGATTGTTTTGTTGTTGTTGATGTGCTGGTTGGTGTTGGATATAGTGGTTGTTTTGTTGTTGTTGTTGATGTGCTGGTTGGTGTTAGATATAGTGATTGTTTTGTTGTTGATGATGTGCTGGTTGGTGTTGGATATAGTGATAGTTTTGTTGTTGTTGTTGTTGATGTGCTGGTTGGTGTTGGATATAGTGATTGTTTTTTTGTTGTTGTTGATGTGCTGGTTGGTGTTGGATATAGTGATTGTTTTGTTGTTGTTGATGTGCTGGTTGGTGTTGGATACAGTGATTGTTTTTT